>NC_091471.1:109790614-110090614 GCF_036971445.1 Narcine bancroftii | reverse complement strand
TGTTCAATCGCAGGCAGTGGGTCTGCACCGACTTTGTCACATCAACAAAACCCTTTGTTGAAGTAGTCTTCATTTCTTATCTGGAATATACCCTTTGTAAAAACGTTCTGAGTCAGCGGGGATACTTTGACTTTGGGTTTCTGGATGTTCACTATTCCAGTCCAGCATCTTTTTTGCACTGGATTTGTTTGGCCCCTTGCTGAATATTTGGCTATTTGCTTTCCGATGCAGCCTGTGCCTGTCTTGCTTGGGACTCGTGTGGTTCTGGAGTTGCTCAAATCCATCGTGCATGCACCGGCTGCCACATGCACAAGAATAAAGGTGGCCACGCCCAGCCAATGGACCCAGAACGACGACTAATAAAGTACACTTTTACACATTTGGCCCCGACACACTGGCCATCCTGTCTTCGCCCCCCTGAGGTCTGCACCCTAGGCAGCTGCCTAGTTCATGTCGGCCCTGAATATCTATGAGAGAATAGGTTACAGGCAAATATGTGACAAAATGGGATTGCTCTGGGAATTGGCATATACTTGATGGCCCAAATTGTCAAAAATGTATGTTGCAAAGAAATATGGAAATAATGGACTTCCTGCAAATGTTATATACAAGTTAAAAACATGTTCCATTCTTTATTTTAATTCAGGACACAACTGAACTATTTAAGGAAACTAAATAATTAACGCTGGTTGCAATACACAAAAGTGCTGGAGAAACTCAGTAGGTCACAAACATCTATAGGAAATAAAAAGTAACCAAAGTTTCAGGCCTGAGCCCTTTGTCAGTAATCAAAATCTGGAACGTTGGTTACCTTTTCCTATTGCACTTGAACCCAGTGTCTGGATATTTTCTTGTTCATTACCAATTCTAGTCATCTTAATGATGCCATGGTACACCTGATACAAGCACAAAAGACTAAATCAATAAAGTGCAACTCATTCTCAATAGACTATGCTCTAGAGAAATATGTCAAAATCTCACAAAAATAAAACAGACAACATTTACCCTTGAAAACAGCCTGGCTCTTTTTTTTTTAACCCTTGTTGCCACAGGCACCACCAATGTTTTTGCACAGCAACTAAAATTAAATGCTTGTGGTTTAGCATATGAAGTGGGAGCTCTGTGCCTGAGGCCATTAAAAAAAAATAATTGGATACTGCCAATAACAGTAAAAGTTGCCATTTCTTAAAATGGAAGATGCTGGCAAAGTCAGCTGCTCAGGCACATCTGTGGAGAGAGAAACATAGTCAGTAATCTTTAATTTGAGCTCCCCATTGTGAAAGTGCTTTGAATACAGGTGATTATAATAAGCCTCCCTGGTAAATGGTGCCTGATTCAATATATTTATGTGTGTAGTAAAATGTATTCTGTATTAAACCTATCCAATGTATGGACAGGGGCTTGATGGTCAGCATGGAGGGGGTGTCCTATCTCTGTGTTGTATGACTCAGGCTTTGTTTCACTCCACTTTAACCCAGAGGCTTTATGAAAATGGGATGTGATAACCAAATTTTGTTATGGTATGGCAGCAAATGGCCAGAGGTATCAGAACCTGCAGCCTGTTGGGATCATCTCCTCTTGGCCATTGGGTTTTGTCTTCGACTGTTAGCCTCAAGTTGATGCACACCTCTCTCAGCTTTATTCCAAAACAGACCAAGAAGGAGCAACAATCAGCAAATAATGCAGTTTTCACAAAACTCTCGTTGGAGATGGATGGAGATGAGAGTCAGGTTGAAAAGCTTTAAATTCCCATGCCATTTGTCACAATATCACAAAGAAAGGTTTTACCTACTGAGCACTGTTATTTCAGACATTTTTCTCTTTGAAAGTAAACCATGAAAACTACATATAAAAATCCCATGACATTCCATAGAATCATGGAAAAAAGGAGCAGGCTTTTGGCCTTTTCTGTCTGCTTTGCCATGTGACCATGGCAGATTGCATTTCTTAATAACATGTTCCCACTCTCTCTCCAATACCCATTGATATCCGTAGTGTCTTGAAATTTACGATTTAAAATAAAATGAAGACGGCATCCTAACCCCTCTTGTGATAGTAAATTCCACAAATTCACCTCCCTGTTTTTTTTTAAAAAAAGCTTCTCATCTCAGTCCTATACCTCTTTCTTGGTAACCTGACTATGAACCTCATTCTAGAGTTCCCAGCTAGAGGAAACCTTCTACCTACATCCAGTCTGCTTCATCCCATCATGGTTTTGTACATTTCACCTAGATTTGGTCTCGTTCTTGTAACCTGCAGAGAATGCAAACTTAATAATCCTAATTTCTCCTCGCCCAGCAGTTGTGCCATTCCCCAGATTTGGTCTGATGAACATTTGTTGCACTCTCCCCATGGCAATTATATGCTTTCTCTGATAAAGAGACCAAAACTAAAATCCAAACACGATCTCACCAAGGTCCTATATATTTGTAGTAAGACTTTCTTGGTACTGAACTGAAATTATCTGGCTAAGGTAGCCAAGATACTTTTTGCCTTCCTGATTGCTTGCTGTACCTGTACATTTGCTTTCAATAACTGCAGTACAAGAACAATTAAGTCACTTGTATATCAGCCTTTACCAATTAAATTACCATTTACCAACACCAATGAAATAATACCCTGTCTTTCTGGTTTTTAGTTCATCAAAATGAAGCACTTTTCTCTTATCTAGACTATATTCCATTGACAAGGTTGTGAGTCATGTTAAAGAGTCTTTCGATCCTCATTACAACCCACATTCTCACCCAGTTTAGTAGTGTTGTTATACTTTGAAATATTACATTTTGTGCCCTCATTTAACTCTTTGATCTATGTTTTGAGTTGCTGAGGCCCTCTGGTATCCAACTTGGAACATCCTGTGACCAATTCCAACCTTCTTATCTGACAATCAACCAATTTTCAATTCATGCAGATGCATTACCTTCCTAAGCATGTGCTTCAACCTGCCGCATATGAAATCACTTTGCATTGTCCACGGCTTTCCCTTGTCTATTCTACCAGTTAAACTTCCAGTAGATTAATTTTCCTTTCAGAAATTCATGCAGACTTTGCCTTATCCCATTGATACTTTTGTTACCTCACCCTTTATTATTACCCCTTGCATTTCTTCTTTTTGGACTTCTGATAATTATTTCTTAACCAACATCTCTGAAATAAACTATTAAATTACAGCCCACTTGATATATCTGGCAGCTTGCTGTGCACACATTGACCAAGATCTTTCCTGATGAAGGATTTCGGGCTGAAAAGTTGACTATCTATTGCCTTCCATGGTTACTGCCTGGCCTACTAAATTCTTACAGCATTTTGTGTATTGCTCCACTTTTCTAGCATCTGCAATCTATCTTGTTTATCATCTTCTTTTCAATGATATCACAATATTAACTACATTTCAGAAGTGTCTCATTAGATGTAAAGCATTTTGGGATGATCTGTGATTCTGTCTTTTTGGTAAAAGTTACAGATAACCAATGAATAAAATCACTCATGTCCATATGTTCTCACCCAATTTCTGCCCTGGCACCTCCTAACTGCAAGAGGGATGGGTGGGGCTGAATTTGTCAGGTGTGTTCAAGAAGGATTCCTGATACAGTATGTGGACTGACCAACAAGAGGGGAGGCCATCCTGGATTTAATTCTGGGTAATGGCGGACCTCTCAGAGGGGGAGCATTTTGGTGAGACTCCCTTAGCTTCAGCATCGCCATGGAAAAGGATAAAAATGGGAAAGTGCTTAACTGGCAAAGGGCTAATTATGAAGGGCTGAGGGAGGAACTAGTGAGAGTAAATTGGAAACAGATGTTCAAGAATGAAAGCACAGAAGTAAATATGGAGAAAGTTTAGGAACCACGTGCTGGGTTCAGGATAGATTTATCCCACTGGGAAAAGGAAAAGATGATAGGAAAAAAGAGCTGTGGCTGACGAAACAAGTGAGACAACTATTCAAGAGGAAGAAAGAAGTGTATGTAAGATATAGGAGGCAGGAAACAGGAAGGGCTCATAAGAAATATATGGTAACCAGGAAGGGGCTTAAGAAAGGACAGGAGAGCTCGAAAGGGGCGCGAGAAGGCCTTGGCCTGTAGGATTAAGGAGAACCCCAAGGTGTTCTATGCACATGTGCAGAACAGGAGGAAGACAAGAATGAAGGTGGGGCCACTAAAGGATAAATGAGGCAACATGTGTCTGGAGGTAGAGCAGGTTGGGGAGGTCCTAAATGAATACTTTGAATCAGTATTTACAACAGTAAAGGACCTTGATCAGGGTGTGATCGAATTTGAACAGGCCTATGTGCTGGACAATGTTGAGACTAAAGAAGAGGAAGTGTTGGATCTTCTTAAAAATATCAAGATTGATAAGTCCCCAGGGCCAGAGGCAATATATCCCAGGCTTGCTGTGGGCAATGAGAGAAGAGATAGCTGGGGCAGTAGCTATGATCTTTGAATCCTCTTTGGCCACAGGGGAGGTGCCGGAGTATTGGAGAAAGTCAAATGTAGTCCCCTTGTTTAAAAAAGGTAATAGGGAGAATCCTGGGGATTATAGTCCGGTGAGTCTTACATCAGTGGTGTGCAAATTGTTGGAGAGGATTCTTAAGTATAGGATCTATGAGCATTTGGAGAAGTTCAGTCTACTCAAGGATAGTCAGCATGACTTTGTGAAGGAAAGGTCGGGGCTCACAAAACTAATTGAGTTTATTGAGGAGGTAACAAAGGAAATTGTTGAGCATAAGGTGGTAGATGTGGTGTATATGGATTTTAGCAAGGCACTTAATGAGGTCCCCCATGAGAGACTCGTCCAGAAAGTCATGAGGCATGAGAGCAATAGAAATTTGGCTGTGTGGATTGTGATAGTACAGATCTATCACCAATGTACATAGTGTATATAGTTACTGTATCTAGACTGTGCTTACAGCGATTGGCTGAGAGCTAAGCCACACCTATTGTTTGGGCCTTAAAGGGTTGTGTCCCTAGCCAGGTCGGATCATTCCGGACTGGTCGGCCACCTGTGAAGAGCTCCGGTCTTTTGCTAATAAAAGCCTTGGTTTGGATCAACAAGTCTTTGGTTCTTTCGACAAGCTCTACATGGATTAAAAAAAAAGGCTTGCAGGAAGAAAGCAAAGAGTAGTAGTGGAAGGAAAGTGTTCTGCCTGGCGGTCAGTGATTGGTGGAGTGCCAGAAGGATCTGTTTTGGGATCCCTGCTCTTTGTGATTTTTATAAATGACCTGGATGAAGAGGCGGAAGGATGGGTCAGTAAGTTTATGGATAACATGAAAAGGTTGGAGGAATTATGGATGGAGATGAAGGTTGGTTAAAAGTTAAAAGAGGATATAGATAGGATGCAGAGTTGGGCAGAAAAATATTTCATAGGAACATAATCATACAAAAATTAATGCCACCTCAAAGAGAAGATAGAAGAGAGATAAATGTTAAGTATTAGTCAAATGGAAAGATGGGTGGAGAAATGAGAAGGAATTACAACCATTAGGTGAGAATAAAGAACATTTATAATACTAGACACTCAAATTCTGCATGATTCAATTGCATTGCTTAATAGTGCTGTTCTACTTATGAAGTGTTTTAAATGTGTTAAAATTGTTCATTATTCTTGAGTAAAGCTTTGAGACAATATTTTGTTCTCAGCACACCCACTTAATGACTTTATTTTGTATCTTGAGATTGAGGAAGTGGGTTCATTAACTAAACAATGTTGTCACAGGCTCTGTCATTCCATCAATTACAATCAATGGTCCTTGCCCAGACTTATTACACGGGAATGTCCAAGCAGAATATAATACAAGGAAGTCTTGGTGACCAACCTTCAGAGTTTAAAGTGAATACACTGTTTAAGTAAATATAATAGGATCTTGGGGGACAATAGGATCTTGTGTTATGCAACTAAAGGAATTTTTTATTTTTTAAAGGAATGGGAATACACAGGAATCATTAAAGCTAGTGAAGGTTTAAAGCTTTGGATTTTACATTATCTCAGAGGGTCAATAATAATTAAGTAAACTGTGGGTTGATCAGATTTGCTAAGATTTAAAAAAAACATCTGTCATACTTTTCTTAACATTCTTTACTCTCTTTGGCTCTGTTTCTGGACTTTAAAGCTTCTTTGCAAGGCTTGGTTCTCAGCAACGGTTCTGGGTTTCTCAAAATATTTTTATTTATCT
Source organism: Narcine bancroftii (assembly GCF_036971445.1). NCBI lineage: Eukaryota > Metazoa > Chordata > Chondrichthyes > Torpediniformes > Narcinidae > Narcine > Narcine bancroftii. Next base: position 110,084,446 of record NC_091471.1, on the reverse strand, counting down.
TGGTTTCAGGTCTGCCCTACTGCTTGACTGTGGTTTCTAATCCAATGTTGCAGCCTCTGCTCTCTCTTTCTCTCTTCATTCTGATCTATTCAGCATCAGGGTTCAAGCAGCACTTACAGCAGAGCTAAAGGGGAGAACTACGGTTCCAATCAGAGTACTATCCACAGCATATGAAGCCCTTTTTGAAATGTAGCTACTGTTATAGTGTAGAAAGTCTAGTAGCCAACTTGCATGTACGTAGGCCTCAAAAATAGCAATGTCGGAAAATTTGTGTTTGGTGATATTAAATGATAACGCTGGGAAATGCTCACTGACTTCTTTGAAATGGTGCCACAACCTGAAAGAATAAGCAGGATATTGATTGAATATTGCACACAGAATGCACGTTTGCTAGCACTTTAAAGACCCTCAGTATTGCACTAGGATATCAAACTAAATGGCAAGCATGTTACTAACTAAAATACATCCTGAAAGGGATATGTCCCACTTCGCAGATGATTTAGTCAGTTTGTACTGCACTGAAGATCTTCATAATTTCCTGATCATTGCCTTCTACTGTCAGCGTACGTGTAAATTATATTTTTGTTAATGATATTTTCTACATTGATGAAGTGACCATTTTGTGGTTAAATTACACCAGATCTCCAGCAAATACTTATACCTTTTATATGTGGCTAACACTACGGTTACTGTGGATCCACTCAAAATTCTGCTACCGAGGAGCTCTTAGAATTGTGCATTTTTCATCTTCTGGTTTTGTGCATCAATGCATTGGGCATCACGACTGTCATTTATTTAAAAGCATTGCTGCTTCTAGTTCTTCTCATTTTGGAACTGTGCAGGAAGTACTTTATTTTCAAATAAGCACAAATATTGGCAGAGGCTCTTATAGCTCAGTGGTTAGAGCCCTGGTCTTGTAAACCAGGGGTCATGAGTTTGTTCCTCACTGGACCTTCATTTCTGTGAGGGACACTGGACAAAGTGGTGACTCTCTCTCTTCCTTAAGGTAGACAAAAGTTAAAGAATTTCATGTATGTTACATTCTAAATGTAGTGTTATGTAACAATAATGGAACCTTTACTTGCCTTTATAGAGCTAACATGCCTCCATCACATACCGTACTTTCTGGATAATTTTAGCTAGACATTTGCAGCTCTACCTCAACAATGGCAGAAGTTGAACAGAATTGGTTTTATTCCTTCATGTGAAACCTTAGAAATAAACTGGAGTGGAAAGCAAGATAGGCATAAGAGAAACTTTGTTCCTCATGAAACACTTTACTCTTTAATGCCAAAGGAAATATTTTTCTTCTGTAGAATTGTTTAGTCTTGAAGTGGCATTTTACTGCAGTACTCACTGTTATTTATGGCTTAGACTGTGATCGATAAATATTATGTGAATATTGAATAACCATATAAAGAGCACACAGGCCATTTTTATAATTCTCCTTAGGATGAGGGTACTGATAATGAAGAGAGTATATTGTCACATACATTAGTAAAATTGGTGCTAACAATATGCTATGAGACAGAAAAATAGATCTAAAAGGATAGTAAACATTCACAGTTCCAGTTAGTGCAAAAAAAAGGTGTTGCTTCTAGGTGCAGACATTTTTTGATGGTCCTGGTTAGGGTAGTACAGGGAGGTTCAAGAGAATGATAGCTGTTTCAAGATAGGTGTTAAAAGAAACTGTCCTTGGACCTCGAGATGCTGAACTTTAGGTTTCTGTGTCTCTTGCCCAAAGTTAGCAATGAGAAGAGATTGTGACCAGGGTGAAGGATTCCTTGATGATATTGGCTCCCTTCTTGAGGGAGCACCTCACACAAAGTCAACCCTCCTAGTGCCATGCTCCATTTTTGGTACTTTCCGCTGGAATTTCTTGCATCCTTCAGCAGATGGTAAACAGGATGCACCAATTATTGATGGGAGCTCGCTCAAAATGTGCTCTTTCGTTGAGCACTTTTCGTACAATAAACCTGGGACGCTCAATGCAAAAGCCCATCATCATATTGATAACCTGCAGCTGTTTTGGCCTGCTTCCAAATATACTTGTCATGTTCAGATCACAACACAGTACAGGCTTTTCGGCCCTTGATTTTATGCTGACCCATATATTGCTTTAAAAATAGTACTAAGTGCCCCCTATTCCATAACCCTCTATTTTTGTTCCATCCATGTGCCTGACTAAGAGTCTCTTAAATGCTCCTAATGTTTCAGCCTCCACCACCATCCATGGCAAGGCTTTCCAGGCACCCACAATTCTGTGTAAAAAAAAAAACCCCAAAAAATTTGCCCTTGATGTCTCCCCTAAACTTCCCTCCCTTCACTGTGTACATATGTCCCCTGGTGTTTGCTATTCCTGCTCTGGGAAAATGCAGTGCTGTCCACCCTATCTGTACCTCTGATAATCTCTATTAAGCCTCCTCTCATCCTTTTATGCTCCAGAGAAAAGTCACAACAGTGCTAACCTTTCCTCATAAGATTTATTTTCCATTCGAGGCAACATCCTAGTAAATCTCCTCTCCATCCTCTCCAAAGCTTCCACATCCTTCCTGTAGAATTGCAACATGACCTTTCTAATCTTGAACTCAACCCCTCTATTAATGAAGCCCAGCATCCCATAGGCCTTCTTAATTATCCTATCAACCTGTGTGGCGACCTTGAGGGGTGTATGGATTTGAACCCCAAGGTCCCTCTGTTCATCCACTCTTAAGTACCGACCATTAACCCTGTACTCACCCTTCTGGTTTGACCTTCCAAAATCCATCACCTCACACTTATCCGGATTGAGCTCCATCTGCCACTTTTCTTGTCTATATCCTTTTCTAACCTTTGACAAGCTTCACCACCATCCACAACTCTTCCAACCTTCAAATCATCTGCAAACTGACCCATCCATCCGCCTCTTCATTTAGGTCATTTATAAAAATCACAAACAGCAGGGGTCCCATAAAAGATCCTTGCAGTACTCCACTAGTCACAGTCTTCCAGGCAGAATACTTCCCTTCCACTCACTGCTTTCTTCATCCAAGCAATTCTTTCTTAATCCACTCAGCCCATTCCTCATGACATTCAGAACAAATCCCCAGAAACTGGTCCACACCATAACACCGAATGTTCCCAGTGTTTGAGAGGTCCAAAACAAGGGGCCAGAGACTAAGGTTAAGATGCAAGCCATTTAGGACAGAGATGAGGAGAACCTTTTCCACTCAGTAGGAGGTGAAGTTATTGAACTTACTCCCATATTATTATTTGTTAGATATATTAAAAAGGGGGCTGGATGTGGCCCCTTTGGGTTAATGGAATCAGGGAGTATAGAGAGAAAGAAGAAAAAGTGTACTGAGCTTGTATGATAACCATGATTGTATTGAATGGTGGAACAGGCTCAAAGGGGTGAATGGCCTTCTCCTGTTCCTATTTTATTTGATGGCCAACCCCTTCATTTCAATTACTATTTTCTTCCTTAGGCCTAACTTTGTCCTCTGTACCCTGTTTGCCTCTGTATCTAGCCATGACATTGAGTTATCTGATTCACTTGTATGCTTCACTGTGGTGAAACACCTGATGGAAAGACCTTGAGTGGATAAGCCCCCTGCAGTAACCAAAATGTCCTTGGTAATAGGGTATTGAATTTTTCAGCAATGATATTTTTGTAGGCCAGTCAAGTAGTGACTGCTTAACACTACATTGCAAGCACTGAGTTACTAGACATTGCATTTTTGTTTTGCCAGGTTCAGCAGGAAATATGCATTATCAATCATCTGGTATTGCTGTTAATCACACTTCCCTTTTCACCAGCACCTCTCTTTCCTTATTTTTCCCTAACATGACATGGTGACATGGTCCTCTCTCCAGCAAAATAAAATTAAACACCATTAGGATATGTGACTTCACAATCAAGTTTAGAAATTAAAGCACCAACTCTGGGCCTTGAAGTTCTGGTTTCAGATTATGCCTTTACACCCAATCTTGGCTGACTGTGGCAGGAATAAGAGTACAGTGAAACCCCGTTAAAACGCAGTGGTTCGAAAACAAAAATATCAAATCGTGAAAAAGGTGGGGTCACACTAAATCGGGGTTTCACTACTGTGTACACACGTCAATTGCAGCATCAATCCCACCTCCTCTCTCTGTTCACAGCAGCATTCATTCCCTCCACTCCCGTTCACGACAGCACTCAACTCCCCATCCGTCATTCACAGCAGCACTCACCACCCTCCCACCCCCTTTCCCCTGTTCACAGCAGCACTCACCCTCCCCACCCCCGTTCATGGCAGAACTCACCTGCCTCTGTTTGCAGCAGCATTCACCCTCATTCGCAGCATCAGTCACACCCCCACCCCCTGGTTGCGGCAGTACTCACCACCCTATCCCTGCTTGCGGCAGGACTCACCCTTCCATTCCCCCCCATCAAAGCAATGAATTCCCCACCAAGGTAAACATTACTGTACAGGTACACAATCCATTATCCGGACATCTAAAATTTGGAAAGCTCCAAAATTCAGCAAGTGGGGAGGGAGACGGCAGGGCGAATCAGACGGGCGAGGGGGAGAGACCGACGGCGTGAGTCGGGCAGGCGAGGGGGAGAGACTGACAGCGCGAGTCGGGCGGGCGAGGTGGGGAGACAGCAGCGCGATTGGAAGGGGGTGGGGGTGGATACGGCAGCACAATTCGGGTGGGTTTAAATCTGGCTTTCCGAAATCTGGAAATCCGAAATTCGGAACACACTGTCCCCCAAGGGTTCCGAATAAAGGATTGCGTACTTGTACTTATCTTAATCATTTTGATGAGCCAGGTGTTCAAGTGAACCGGTAAGGACTTGAAGGGCCGACATGGCCTGTTTCCGTGCTGTAAACGGTTATATGGTTATATGGTTATTTCTAAACATCCTCTGGCCATCCATGGTACTGCATCTTTTAAAATGGGCTCCCTTAATGTCCTATCTCAAAGAATGGAACATGGTCGTTAAGGGGTCCAATGACACATCCGAATTCACTGTATGAATGGAGAACGTACTCTGTTCTCCAAGTGTACAGTCGATGGTTATTGTTTCATTGCAAATACCAATATCCATCAACTCTGCTATTCTTATCTCAATTGGCTCCACATCATACTCCTTTAACAATCAATAACAATTATTTTTAAAAAGCTAAAAATTACAGATACTGAAAATCTGAAATAAAAACAAAATTCTGGAAATAATAAGTGCTCCATTTTCCTCTTATGTCCCAGAGACATGTGGGATATTTGGTTAATTAGCCACCATAAATTACCTCTGATGTGTAGGTAGTAGAATATCGTGGCTGGTTGGTGGGTGGGTTTGAATCAAATATGGGAAGAGTTATGATGGGATTAGTTTAAATGGGGGTTTGATGGGCACTGACTTGATGGGTCAAAAGACCTGTTTCTACCAATCAACCCTTAACATTCAATGGCATTCATATTGCTCATTCTTTTATCCAGGGATCACCCTTCAGCCTCTACATTTGGTGAGCCTGCTGTCTATCAGCCAATTCCTGAAATGTGTCTGTGCTTTGCTGCTTGTGGTTTGGACTGCTTCATTTGCGGAGGAGTAGTGTTTGGAATTGAACATTGCCCAATCACCCGTAAATATCCCTATTTCTGTTTTTGTAATGAAAGGAAGAAGCCTAGGATACCATCCTAAGGAATTATTATGTCCAGGGACTTTGGATTATTGTCCTCGGCAACCACAACCATCTATGATTTCTTTTAACCATTGGAGTATTTTCCCTTGGATGCCCATTGACTTAACCTTCCCTTAATGCATGGGGCGGTTACTCCCATGTCATCTTCACACAACCAGCAGCTTAACAGAGCGCCTTACCAATGAAATGTTTTCCTTTCCCCAGAATATGTGGCTACACAAATCTAACTCAGTCATATAGCCTCCATGAAATAAATGTCTTCATTTTTACAATGAGGTTCACTATTGGCAAACATTATTTACATGAGCTCATCTTACACTAACATGTTACATTTTATAGCAAGCTGCAATACATTATTTAGAGATGTAACAGATGGCTTCTTGGAGACCAAGATGTCCTTTTTTGACTTCTGATCCACTTGAATTGAACCAGAGCCTTCTGGGTATTCAATCTTGGACAGGAAAGCCTGCCAAGGGCTCAAAACTTTTTGGAATCTGTTTCCCATTGCACAACTTTACTTCAAGGCAAGAAGCAAGTGGAATAAGTTGCTTGTGGTCTCATCTGCTTGTTTGTGGCAAAATTAGTTTGCTGCAGCCTATGAGTTATAAGTGTGTCTTGCTTCTTCAATTTTTTTTTCCCTCAGAAGATGGAATATCTGTTCAGATTAACTTTCTTTTCTACGATGGGTCATTCTCTTTTCAATTTCCTGTGTTTGTCCCATACCTCAACCAAACATCTTGCAATAATAAAACAGTCATTATCAGCAGTTTCTGCATTGCTAAGTTACAGTTCCCTGTGTATACAAAGTATGTCCATGTCGTCAAAGCAGTCACACATAAAATAGGAAGTCCACTTATAATCATATGTTAATAAAGAAAGGTTTTGAGATATTCAAAACATCTGAAGATGAATAAATGGCTTTAAAAGCCCTTTGTTGACAGGTTAACAAATAAAGCAGCAAGATTTTACAATAGCAAGATGAGCATTAAATGAATGAAAACTACATATACCTCTGTTGGTGCAAGTTGATTGAGAGTTTTAAGAGGAATTAGGACCACTCTGCTGATATTCTCAGTAAACACAGACATTTTGTCTCCAAATACACAGGTGGATGTGGTCTTGATTGAATATCTTAACCAAAGGGTAAGGTGTCCAACCTTTCAGCACTTGTTCAACCCTGTCACCAGAGATGATGTTTTCCAATCCCTGGAATTTGAATTGATTACTGTTTAACAATTGTGAGTTCTAATGTCATCATAGCTGTTTTTAGTGATTTTTCCAGATAAAATCAGTTTTTGATGAATGATACAATATATACCCACCATTAAAAAAATACCAGTTTCTGCTTTGCATTACATACAAATCATGTGAGCAACATTGTATTTTTCTTTTCCTGGTTTGGATTGTTTTGAGATGAGGAATGACAAATCAGTGGACACTGAGTAATTTCTGTGAATGATTTGATTATAGAAATAACTTTTAGTAATGCTGGCATATTAATGTTATTTCCATTAAAATCCACTCGTGTAATTTTAATGGAGGGTTTAATATGTTTATTTTAAATGGCCTAAAGTAGTGGAGAGAAGAACTTGATTATACACAGTATTCATTTATCACTGTTTAGTTACAACTTCTGAGAACTAATACTAGAGATTTAATTTCATTTTCCATAATTACATTTCAGGAAATAATTTCATAATCTTCAGGGTTTTTTACTTTAATAAAGACACACGTATTTAATCCTGGATTGTGTGTGGAGAGGTTTGATTTTTTAAAATGGTCTTTGATTGTCACATGAACGGGATCAGCACCTGAAAGCAAACAAAAGAAGTTGATTTGTTTTCTAGTCAGGGTCAGGCAGTGTAAAGAATGACATTTCTTGGCAGAAGCATCTTTTTCCTCCTTGGGTCTAGGAGCCAAAGCTCAGCCACAGACATTGTTTATCCAAAGTTATTGTACTCCACCTAGCTGCAGTGCACACACTGTGTCATTCATTGCTAAACTGTAATCAGTCAGACACAGAGGATTTACTTTTCAGGTTGGACAATAATGTCAGTAAGCATTGCCTCTTTAAACCTGTCGGAAAACAAGGGATGTGCATATTTTATTGTGCAGCCCCTTGTGATGCTAACCATTCATAGATCTTTTCACTTCAGCATCATTTGAAAGACTGGAATAAATCATTTATAATAAAACCCCTGTGTAAATGAAGGGATGAACCACTTTATCAGATAGTGTTTCAGAAAATTTAGGAAAGTAGGTTAGACACTTTTCCCTTGTGTTATTCCAGTAATTTAATGCGACTGTAATCACCTTGGATGGAATAATTGAACTGAGGTTTTTTTGTTTTTGTTGGTCACCTTTGAAGTTAGGCTCAACCTAGCTATGGGGCAAAAAGACGAAGTTAAAGAAGAATATCTGCAAATGCTGTGGTCAAGTGCAATACATTTGACAAGCAATAAGTTATCACTTCTGAACAACTCACTGAAAAAGTGCAGTGGATGTAATGCAGTAGTTTTCAAACTGTCCCCCCTTAACTCACATTCCACCTTCAGCAATCTCTGTGCTAAAAGTAAATGATTAGTAAGGGATTGCTGAAGGTGGATTGTGAGTGGAAAGGGAAGATTGAGAACCACTGCTCCAGACCCAATTGTTTCTGAAATATTTTGCTTAAGAAAATGTGTAATTGGCCCATTTCATTCAGTGTTATGAAACCGTGCACATGAGTCAATTAGGTATGATTATAACAGTGGTTGTCAAACATTTTCTTTCAACCCACACCACCACCTTAAGTAATTCTTTACTAATCTCAGAGCAATTATGGTATAGGGATTGCTTAAAGTGGAATGAGAGTTTAGGGGGACCATCTGAAAACCACTTATTTAATGGAAGGTGGCTGGAGGAATGTGTTGTTGGCATGGACAGTTCCATATTTTAATTTTTTTTTAGTTTGTGCTTTTTTTTAATTTGTAAATTAAATTACCACATAATGGCTGAAATATTCCCCTAAATCAATGGTTCTCAACCTTTTTCTTTCCACTCACATACCATTTTGAGTATTCCCTATGCCATAGGTGCTCTGTAATTAGTAAGGGATTGCTTAAGGTGGTATGTGGGTGGAAAGAAAGAGTTTGAAAGCCACTGTTTTAATTATACCTAATTGACTCATTATGTGCATGGTTTCATAACTCCAAAGGAAATGGGCCAATGACAATTTTTCTTAAGCAAAACATTTCAGTAGCAATTGGATCTAGAGTTGTGGTTCTTAACCTTCCCTTCCCACTCACATATCACCTTAAGGAACCCCCTTACTAATCACAGGGCACCGATGGCATAGGGATTACTTAAGGTGGTATGTGAGTGGAAAGTAAAAGGTTGAGAACCATTGCCCTGAATGAAATAGTTGATTGTGTTCTATAATTCAAAATGCCTCATTTCTGTCTTTCAAAAATGCATGCAGTTATTTTTCATGAGATGAACTTACGATATCGGAAATGGATGTATGTATTGATGTTCAAAGCACTTCCATTTTTGGTTTTAATATCAGCCACAAATTTATTCAAGATTTTTTTCACTGGCAATTAACATTTCTTGCTTTTCATAACTTCTGAAAGGATTAGTTGTGCTGCAGTTTGTTTATGCTGCTGACGTGGAACTGTGGAAGAACTTGGCACAGCCCAGTTTTCCACAGTGCTGTCATCTCTGGGATGCCATTAGTGGGTTAAACACTTTTCTAAAGCTTTATTCACATCATTTAACAGAACTGTAATCAAATTAGAGAAGATGACTGAAGTGTGATAATATTTCTAGTTGTGCATTAGGTCTTACAGCTGAATGGCTACTGAAAAGATGTAGGGGACTACTGGGTGGGGTTGGGATTTTCTTGCATTGCCCAGTTTCCATAGAGTATTTTTGTGATGTCACCACACTACCAACTGTTGCTCTTGGCCACCTTTCCTAAAGTGGAGTGTCGCAATAGAAGTGTTACTCAGAAATCCATTTCAAATCCATTGTTATAAATTGCAAGTGAATGCATCTGAATGGAACATGCCCCGTGAAGATCATATGATAGTACTGTAATAAGTATTTCACATTTGTTCTGCCTCATGTTAACTGGTTAAAAACCTATTCTGACACTTCGACGTACTAGACTGTAAGATGTTTTGTGATAAATGGATTGATACTATTCAGCCTAACTCCCATTTCAAGTTCAAGTTTATCACCCGATTGTACAAGAACAACCTGATGATTCAGCATTTTCTTGTTTTGGTGCAAAAACATGCAACGTACAACCAGACATAATACACACAGAGACAAACAATATATATTCAATACATACATAAAAATAAATAAAAATTGTTTAATAATGCACGGTAACAGGCCTTTTTGCCTCAGGAGCCCATGCCACCCAATTACACCTAATTGGCTTACAACCCCCCAGTACATTTTGAATGGAGGGAGGAAAATGGGGCACCCCAAGGAAACCCACACAGAACAGGGAGAATGTACAAATCGCTGGTGCTGTAACAGCATGGCGCTAACTGCTACGCTAACCAATTCGCCCCACTTAAATAGACTCAGAAGGTTTGCATGAACAGTTTGTTCAATCATTCAGCAGCCTCACTGCCCGAGAAATGAAGCTGTTTCTCAGCCTGGTGGTTCTGGCTCTGATACTCCTGTAACTCTTTCCCGATGGGAATAGTTGAAATATGCTGCATGTGGCATGGTAGGGGTCCTCAACAACTTTGCAATCCCTTCTCAAACAATGATCCCAGTAGTTCACATCAATAGAGTGATCCTCTCTGCCGCTGTTGTGGTCCAGTTCTCTACAGCACACTGTAATGTAGCTGGCCAGGATGCTGTCAATAGAGCCCCTGTATAAAGTTGACAGGATGGTGGCCTGTAGCTTTGTCTGTTCATTCTTTTCAGGAAGTGCAGTGGCTGTTGTGCCTTCCTGACAAGTGAGGAGATATTGCATGTCCAGGACAGGCCACTTGTTAAGTGGACTCCAAGGAACTTGCTGCTCTCTACTCTCTCCATTACCATGTTATTCATGTGTAGTGGAGGCTGATTGTTCCTGGATCATCTCCTTCATCTTGTTCACATTGAGCCTGAGATTATTATTTTCACACCACATCATAGATTTTCCATCTCTTTTCTGGAGTGCGACTCATTTTTTTTGCTGATAAGTTGTGTCATCTGCAAACTGCCGATGCAGTCGTGGGTCAGTAATGTGAACAGGACCAGGCTGAGCACACAGACCTGTTGTGCACCAGTGCTCAACACGACAGTACTTGATGCTCTGCTACCAACTTGGACAGACTGTAGTCTCTCTATTAGGAAGTCCAGAATCCAGTTGCAGAGAGAAATGTTGAGTCACAGCAAGGACAGCTTTTCCACCAACCTCTGGAATATGATCGAATTAAACGCCGAGCTGAACTCAATGAGCAGCTGGCATATGAGGCATCATTCTCCAGGTGGCTTAGAATGGAATGGAGGGACAAGACAATAGCATCATCAGTGGAATGGTTTCTTCTTCTATAGGTGAATTGAAATGTGTCCAGCTTCTTTGGAAGGTATGTTTTGATATGTTCCATCACCGGATGCTCAAAGCATTTCATAATGGTGGAGATGAGTGCCATGAGGCGGTGGTCATTGAGGCATATTATTGTCGCCATCTACAAACTTGATGACTGTTGGAGATAGATCTGGTGTTGAGTCATGGGTCAGTGGTGTGAACAGGAGTGGGCTGAGCATTCAGCCATGAGGTGTGCCAGTGCTCAGCGTGACGGTGTGTGATTTATTGCTGCCGACCCAGACAGACTGTCATCTTTCCGTTAGCAAGTCCAGAATCTAGTTACAGAGAGGGGTGTTGAAGGGCTATGTGTGAATTTTTCCTTGTGTTAATTGTTGGATTGATAGCAGTGGATAGAATCCACTGGGAAAGCAATGATTCCAAATCTGGAGTTTAACATCTGGAATATAGGCCTACCCTGTCCAAAGTAATTTAGGATGCCTATAAAGTCTGCTCAACTGACAAGATAGATTGAGAAATAAAGACGCTGTGATAGGTCCATATCTGTTTTGTTTTAGTGGTCTTTTTTGAATGTTATGAACTGCTGTTTGTTTTGTATACTTTGATATTTTGGTGACATTAATCATTTGATGTTAGTACCAAAATAAATTGTTTGCAAAATTTCTATTTTTTCTCTTTATGTGGAAATAATGCTTTATATTGACAGTGCCCTCCATAATGTTTGGGACAAAGACACTTTTTTTCTTTATTTGCCCCTGTGCTCCACAGTTTAAATTTGAATCAAACAGTTCACGTGTGATTAAAGTGCACTTTGTAGATTTTATAAGAGAATGCTTATGTACATTTTAGTTTGACCATGTAGAAATTACATTCGTTAAATTAGTAAATATACAAGCACCTCTTATATAAAGTTCCCCCTTTTTAGGGCACAATAATGTTTGGGACATTTGGCTTCACATGTGTTTGTAAGTACTCAGGTATGTTCAATTACTTTATTGGTGCAGGTACAATAGCTAGACTTGCTTCTGATCTTTTTATCACCTGCAGCTTCTGGGAGACCAAGTTAGGGAATTGGAGCTGGATGAACTCAGGATCTTCAGGAATCAGAGGTTGTGATAGATGGGAGCTCTGTGGAGACAATCACCCCTGTGTAGGGTGGAAGGCAGCTGGAAGGCAAGAGGAAGAGGCAGAGAGAGCAGAGTAGCCCTGTGGCCTTATCCATTAACAAGAGGTATACTATTTTGGATACTGTTGGCGGGGACAACCTACCAGGGACAAGTTGTAGTGGTTGGGTCTCTGGCACTGGGACTGGAGGGAAGAGGGGAATGCAGTTGTAATGGAGGATTTGATAGTAAGGGGGACAGACAAGAGGTTCTGTGGGATCGATTGATTATCCCAGATGGTTTGTGATGCCAGGGTCTGTGATATCTCAGATCACATGCTCCTAATCCTCAGAGGGGAGGGCGAGCAACCACATATCATTAGTCCATGTAGCGACTAATGACATGGGTAGGAAGAGTGAGGAGGTCCTGATAGGATAGTTCAGGGAGTTAGGAGCAAAGATGAAGGAGAGGACCTCCAGGGTTGCAATCTCATGTGGTAGTGAGGTGAGAAACACAAAGATAATCCATCTTAACACATGGCTAGAGAGATGTGCTGGAGGGAGGGTTTCAGGTTTCTGGATAATTGTGCTCTATTCAGGGAAGGTGGGACCTGTTCTTGGCAGGATAGTTTGCATCTGAACTGGAGGGCTACTAACATTCCTTGCAGGTAGTTTTACTAGTGTTGCTTTGTGGGGTGGGGGGTTTAAACTAAATTTGTAGGGGGGAGGGAAACCAGAGTGTTAGAGCAGATAGTAAGGTGGAAGACAATGAGAGTTAAGTAAGGAACTGCATGTAAAGGCAGGGTTGTTCAGAAAAGAAATGGTCTCGCATGCATCTACTTCAATGCGAGGAGAATTGTCGGTAAGGCAGATGAGCTTAGAGCAAGGATTCCCATGTGCGATTATGACATTATTGCTATTAGTGAGACTTGGTTGCAGGAGGGGCAGTGTTGGCAGTCAATGTTTCAGGGTTCTGTTGTTTCAGAAGGGATAGAGGGTGAGGGAGATGATGGCATTGCTAGTCATGGAAAATATCACAGCTGCGGATAGACAGGCAGCACTGAGGACTCATCTACAGGGGCCATATGGGTAGAGCTGAGGAACAAGAAGAACATGAGCATGCTAATAGACCTGTATTACAGATGACCCAATAGTTCAAAAGAATTGGAGTAGTAGGGAGATAGCAGACTGGTGTAAGAAATAGCAAGTTGTGATAGTAGGAGACTTTAACGTCCTGCACATAGACTGGGACTCTCATACGGTAAAAGGACTGGTTGGGTTGGAGTTTGTCAAATGTATACAGAAAAGTTTTCTATATCAATATGTATAGAGGTACCAACAAGAGAAGATGCAATACTTGATCTTCTTTAAGGGAACCAGGCAGCTCAGGTGGCAGAAATATGTATAGGTGAGCATTTTGGGTCCAATTACCATAATATCATTAGTTTCAAGTTAATTATGGGTAAGGATTGGTCTGGTCCTCGAGTTGAAGTTCTGAATTGGAGAAAGGCCAAATTTGAGGAAATGAGGAAGGATTTTGGAAGAGTCAATTAGAATAAGTTATTTTCTGGCCTTCAAGAATGAAATTTTGAGAGTGCAGAGATTACATGTTCCTACCAGGAATAAGGGCAAAGTTAACAGACAAAGGGAACCTTGGTTTTCAAGGGATATTGGAGAGCCGGTTAAGAAAAGTAGGGGCTATATATACACTATAGACAACAAGGAGTAAATGGGCTACTTGCAGAGTGTAGAAAATGTAAGAGAATATTTAAGAAGGAAATTAGGAAGGCAAAAAGAAGACATGATGGTGCTTTAGCAGAAAATGTGAAGGAAAATCCAAAGAGTTTCTACAAGTATATCAAAAGTAAAAGTATAATAAGGGGAAAAATTGGACCCCTATGTCTGGAGCCTCATGAAATGGGGGAGATCTTGAACAATGTTTTTGCATCCGTATTTACACAGGAAACTGACATAGTGAATAAGGATAGAAGGGAAACAAATAGAAGTGTCATGGAACATATGGAGTTTAAGGAGAAGGAGGTGCTTGCTGCCTTACAACGAATAAAGGTAGACATATCCCCTGGACTAGATATGATATTCCCCTGCTGCTTGAGGGAGACGTGCTGAAATTACAGGGCCCCTAGGGGATATATTCAAAATGTCCTTAGTCATGGGGGAGGTGCCGAATTATTGGAGGGTGGATCATGTTGTCCCACTGTTTAAGAAGGGTTCCAAGAGTAAACCAGACAATTATAGGCCAATGAGCCTGATATCACTAGTATGTAAATTATTTGAAGGATTTCTGAGAGATAGGATATATAGATATTTGGACCATCATCAGCTGATTGAGGACACTCATCATGGAATTGTGCATGGTAGTTTGTGTTTGTAGAGTTTTTTGAGGAAGTTACTGTGGTGGTACACCACTGGCCTACTGCAGGGGGCAACCTCTGTACCTGCAGAAGAGCCTGGGGACAAGGCAACACCTGGCCGGCTGTCAATCAGCTGACCTGAATGGACCAAGCCCCACCCGGTCGGGTGTCAATCACCCTCCGGGATATAAGCCTGAGCCAACCCTTCAAAGACACTCTCAGAGCTCACAGCAGCACAATCTCATAGCTGGCTCTGTGGAGTTTTACGTCGAATAAAGCCTGTTGTACAGTCTTTTGGTTTTGTGTGTTTGCTTTTGATCAACAGTGCACCACAGTTACCAAGAAGGGTGATGAGGGAAAGGCCGGAGATGTTGTCTATATGGACTTCTATGAGGCCTTTGACAAGTTTCCAATGAGAGGATGGTTCAGAAGGTTAGGACACTAGATATACATAGAGAGGTTGCAAATTGGATTTGAAATTGGCTAGGTGGAAGAAAACAGAGAGTGGTGGTCTGTGCCAAGTGGCATGCCTCAGGGATCTGTGCTGACACCATTATTGTTTGTTATCTATATAAATGACCTAGATGATAACATGGTGAATTAGATCAGCAAGTTTACTGATGACACAAAGATAGGAGGTATTGTGGACTGTGAGGAAGATTTTCAAAGCTCAGCAGAGGGATTTGGATCAGCTAGGAAATTGGGCCAGTAAATGGGTGATGGAATTTAATGCAGATAAGTGTGAGGTGTTGCACTTTGGAAGAGAAAATCAGGGTAAAGGACATACACTGTAAATGGTAGGCCATTTGAAGAGTGCGGAGGAGCAAAGAGATCTGGGAATACATATACGTTGTTCCCTGATGGTCGTATCGCAGGTGGACATGTTGTAAAGAAAGCTTTTGGCATCTTAGTCTTTATAAATCAAAGTATTGAGAATAGAAGTTGGGATGTTATGTTGAAGTT
Source organism: Narcine bancroftii (assembly GCF_036971445.1). Lineage (NCBI taxonomy): Eukaryota > Metazoa > Chordata > Chondrichthyes > Torpediniformes > Narcinidae > Narcine > Narcine bancroftii. The sequence goes on along the minus strand of NC_091471.1, from coordinate 110,068,807 downwards.
ATTCAAGTCATTAGTAAGGCCACACTTAGAATGTTGTGTGCAGTTCTGGTCACCTAGTAACAGGAAAGATATCACTAAGATTTACTCAGATGTTGCTGGGTGTTCAGGAGTTGAGTTATCAGAAAGATTAAATAGGTTAAGTCTATACGCCTTGGAATGAAGAAGGTTGAGGGGACACTTAATAGAGGTATAGAGAGAGTAGATGTGAGTAGGATGTTTCCACCGATTGGGGGAGATAAATATGGGAGGTCATAGCTTTAGGCTGAAAGGGAAGAGGTATAAGGGAAACATTAGGGGCAGGTTTTTCACTCAGAGGATGATAGGAGTGTACAATGAGCTGCCATCTGATGTAGTGAATACAGATTCAATCTTGAGTTTTAAAAATAAATTGGATAACTACATGGATAGGAGTGGTCTGGAGGGTTATGGAATAAGAGCAGGTCAGTGGGACTAGCTAATTTTATTAGTCAGCACAGATCAGAAGGGTTGAATGGCCTGCTTTTCTGTGCTGTAATGTTCTATAATTCTAGGGCATCTGTAGTTGCCATTTTTCAATATGAACACTAGAGTTAACCATATAACCGTTTACAGCACGGAAACAGGCCATGTCGGCCCTTCAAGTCCATACCGGTTCACTTGAACAACTCCGCTAGCTCCTCCGCAAACTCCTGAGGAAATAGAGGCTTTCTTCATGATGCCATTGGTGTGTTGGTTCCAGGAAAGATCTTCCGAGATAGTGACTCCCAAGAACCTACATTTGCTCATCCTCTCCACCTCTCTGTTCAGAAATCTGATGGTGGAAGCCTGCACCATGGTTGCGCCAATGAAAGTCAAAAAAGCCATTACAAGGCTGAAAAACAAGAATAAAACAGTAAGAAACATTTCCCAGACTTCAGGATTATTAAAACAAACTGTTTGGAACATCATTAAGAAGAAAGAGTGTACTGGTGAGTGAAGCAATCACCGAGGGACTAGTAGACCAAGGAAGACCTCTTTTGATGATGAAGACAGAAGAATTGTGATCATAATGAAGAAATATCACCAAAAGCCTGTCCAACAAATCAAAAACGCTCTTCAGGAGAGAAGATAATTAGGACCTGGTGATGTCTGTGAATCACACATTTCAAGCAAAGGAGGTGCAACAAAGTACGAAACATGACTACTTTAATCTACATCCTGTTGTTATGTCCCAAATATTATGGTGCCCTGAAATGAGTGGACCATGTATAAAAAGTACTGTAATTTCAATATGGTCAAACCAAATTGTATACAAATAACTGAATAAAATCTGGAAAATGCTCTTTAATCACATCTGAATAGTTTGATTACAAATGTAAAATTGTGGAACACAGGGCCAAATAAGGGAAAAAAGTGTCTTTATCCCAACATTATGCAGGTCACTGTATATTAAATGATATTGTGTTACCTCAATAAAGTAAGTACCATACGATAATGTTTATCAGGTTTTTCATCTGTTTGCTCTTATATAATATAATCAATAGAATAATGTCTCATTAAATTAGATTACACATAAATCAGGTTGCAAGAGAACTTCAATACACTTCAAAGGACAGAAGGTATATTCTCTATTTTCATCTAATAGTGTAGCATCAAAGGGACGAAGAATGCTCTAGGTTTTAGACTGAAGCTTAACCTCACTCAGCTCAGAGCGGCCATTCCATTAAGCACCCTGAAAAATCACTGCCCTCCATGATAGATGGAAAGCCTGCCATACCTCTGCCATGTACCAAATGGAAGGCTGTAATTCATAAAGTTTTCTTCCCATCATGAGGAAAATACTTGATATCAAATGCTATCAAATACTACAGAACCTAAATAGTAAATGTTTAACTCAACCCAAATTTCTCCAGTCTGTCTAAGGCCTTCTTCGCATCCAGAAATACAGCTACACTCGCATCCACCCCCGATTGTGCCAGATGCACTATATTAAGCAGTCTAGCTATATTGTTTGCTGACTGCCTCCTTTCTACAAATCTGGCTTGATCGGGATTTGCTAATTTTGGCAGATATCTTGCCAACCTGTTAGCCAATTCTTTTGCGATGATTTTATAATCTGTATGTAATAGCAAGCTGGGTCTATATGAGGCAGGGTTCAATGGATCCCTGCCTTTTTTTGGTATTACCATGACAATTGCTGTTGAGAAAATCTCCGGGAGAGTATGCCTCTCTGCCGGCTGATCCACCTCCTTCATTTTGATGCAATGTAACCTTTAGCACCAGATGTACCTCACACCACAAGAATCACATAAATCTAAGCTCGAAATTTCAGAAATGTGCTTTAGGTGTGGTGTGGAGATTGGAACCTTTGTCCACTCTACCTGGCTGTATATAAAGGTGAGACCTTTCTGGGAAGAACTGGGGGACATTTAAAAAAAATACAAAAGTGGATTTTCCAGTTGTGATAGTACAGATCTATCACCAATGTATATAGTGTATATAGTTACAGTATCTAGACTGTGCTTACAGCGATTGGCTGAGAGCTTAGCCACGCCTACTGTCTGGGCCTTAAAGGGTTGTGTCCCAAGCCAGGTCGGATCATTCCGGACTGGTCGGCCACCTGTGAAGAGCTCCTGTCTTTTGCTAATGAAAGCCTTGGTTTGGATCAACAAGTCTTTGATTCTTTCAACGAGCTCTACACCAGTGTTGTACCTTTTGGGAGGTATTGGATATGTGAGTTTTAGACTGTCCAAATATCAAATTCAGTTCATGAAGGTCGCCTTGGTGGTAGCCAGGAAGTGTATGACAGTTTCATGGAAGTCCAACTCCCAACTAAATACCACACGATGGAATATGGAAATGCAGAATTGCATTGCCTTGGAGAAAATCACTTACAAGCTGAGGGGGAAACATGACACATTCATTAAAGTGTGGCAGCCATATCTGAAATACATGGGGACCTAGATTGACCAGTTTCCCCTCACTGTGAAATATGGATATTATAAAAACCTGTCTTAGGGATTTTAATTAATGAAGTGAAACATGGCACCAGGCAATGTATGTGTTTTCTTTTTAGCCCTTTTTAAATTGGTTTTATTTTAGTTTGGTTTTTCCTTTAGTCTTTTTTTCTTTATTTCTTACGTGGATTACTTAGTTTGTTCCTTTTTTAGCTCTTTTTGGGGGGCTCTGAACCCCACTTGTATTTGCTTATATTTATATCATGTATATTCGGTGTGATTATATGTTTGGGGGTGGGGGAGTGAAAACAAAACAGAGACCCTGTACATTCCATGAATATTGAAAAAGATTGTATTGATTGTTGATATTACTTTGAGTCTGTAAAAAAATCAAAATTAAATATTAAAAAAAAGCAACAGTAAATATACATTTGAACACTGTTGTGGCATGTTCTGATTGCTAGAGTTTAGGGAAATTATTTTGAGTCCATTAATTTATTAAATTAAATACATTAGTTATGCAGCCCTTAATAGAAGAATTTTCTAGCCTTAAAAATGATCCCTGCTACCAGTAGTTTTACACCTCAAATTCAACTTATTTTGTTATCATCAGATCAAACTGAAGAATTATTCCATCCATAAATCTCTTGTCAGTTTTAACTTTTCAAATCATATGTGTTGAGTGAAACATGAAAGCCTACAGATACTGTGATTGTCATAAAACACACTGAAATACTGAAGGAACTCAGCCCGTCTTGCAGGGTCTATAGGGGATAAAGATATATTGCTGTCGTTTCGGGCCTGAGCCTTTCTTCCATGAATAGTTTATGATTCAAGGGAATGAGGAAGATGCTTTAATTTTATTTCATGGTATTGGTGAGTAATTGGCAGGGAAAAATCTATCAATATTTATTAAATCAACATCAAGAAGCAATTTTTTACCTTTTCATATACTTGCCCATAATTGCATTTATAATTACATATTATGTTAATTAAACCATTTTGTTCAAAAATCTTCTACTTAGATTATACAATATGCAAAAATAGTACATGATGGCTTCCTTTAGTGTTGTATAAAGAATAAAATTTCTTTAAAACAATGATTGTTGGGATATGGCAGCTCAGAATCAGAATTTATTGTCATGAAATTCATAGTTTTTCAGAAACATCACAGTGCAAACATTCATATAAACTACCTTACAAATATAAATAAAAAATTAAAAAATGTCAAAGTAAGGCAGTGTCTTTGGTTCATTGAGTCATTGATTCCATTGATCACACTTGTATTTAATGCACTATTTCACTCATGCCATCATCTTGTCTGAAAATTCTATCTCCAACAGGACAATATTACTTTGTTTTTGAGAGCATGTGAAGAACTTGGACTGAAGGGATCACAGCTTTTTGACCCCGGTGATCTCCAAGATATGACCAACAGAGCGGCTGTCGGGTAAGCAAAAAAATGGAGATACTTGTGATGAATATAAAAAGGTGCCATGTGGTTTGCAGAAAATGGAAAATATTTGAAAGAATGTAATTTGAATTCATTATTAATTCTTGCAGTAAAGAATGTTAAATATCTATACCTGTCATTTTTTTTTAAATGGAAAAGGGGAAGATGTATACATTTTAGTAAGGATATTTGTGAATGGAGTTTGTCTCGAATAATTCAAATATTTGCCAATTTCAAGATTTGTTACAATCTAGTATGTTCTATCTAAGTCTGAAGTTAACAGCAGTTTTACCCTTTGTTGCAATAATGCTCAGCTTGTATGCTCCAGATTTCCATCTGTTTGCATACTTTATGGCTTTTTAAAATTAAGACATTACGTATTTTGGCAATGACCAGATTTCTGGAATTTGTTTCAAGGTTTCTTAAGTTTTCACTGTATTTATGTGTCAAATAATATGCTAGTTAATTAATAATACCAAGTTAGTGTGAACAAGTATAATTCAAACCAATCAAATCCATGGAGAAATTTCTGACATTTTGTGGATGGAAAGTCCTACTATAAAACATTATAGATCACAAAATTAGTTCAAGATGCTTATCAGACCCTGTTATGTTGCACTCAACATTTGTACCAGTCTGCATTTTGATTACTGCACTTTATTATGCATGAGCAGACAGCACCATAAATCACAAAAGAAAACAAAATATAAAGAGGAAATAAAATCTTACCCTCACAAACTATATAAATAATAAATATAGCAGGGTCAGTACAAATAAATTGTTTTGGTTTGAATATATGCCTTTACTAAACTAGGAAAATAACTGCAGTATTATTTTCCTGTATGGATCATAACACGACAAGTTCATTTGGTGGGAGGTGGCCCTTCAGTTCATTTGATTGCATTCTTGCAGAACAGCATCCAAAGCTATTTCTGCCGTGAGCATCTGATTAATTGCTATAAACAGGTCATTTTCTGCCTTCGACCACAGTTCTTCATAATCTGCTCCAGATGTTCATCCTATTTCATCTAAAAGTATATTTCTGGATGTCTATTTTACCATTATGATATTACCACAGTATAGGCTAAATCTTTTACTGGAATTATGGTAGAAATGTGCTGATAATTATTCTGGCTACTTCCTGCAGCAACTTTGTAAATAAGTTAATTTTTAATGTATTGATGATTCTTTGATCAGAGTGATCCCTCCTGCAGTAGATACATTTTGTTTTTTCTGTTCTTACTGAACCTTGACTTTTCTTTCTGCTCCAACTAAACTTATTTTTGTGTTGCACAAGTTCAACAGATGGAAGGCAATTTGACGTAGCCCTGGATAATACTCAATTAGCACAAAACACTTGTTATACATCTGGTTCTACATACTATATACGACAACCAGGTTGATTGTTTTACTCTATCTTAAGGATAATTAATTGATTTAAGATCAGGTATCCAAATATTACTTCACAGAGTCCAATGTTTTATGTGCAATGTGAGTGAATCTTAATGGAAATCCAGACATAGATATCATGTTCATGTTCAGTGAATGTTTGACCTAGACACATGACACATGGGAGGTACTCAATCATTGTGACTTGATTGTGAGCCTTGAACATAGGTTTTACCTGAAGGGCGAGACATGTTTCCAGGATTATTGAAGAGCATAACTCTGCCTGGGTGATTGCTCGGGCGTCAAGCAGTAAATGGATTCCAAGGTCTGCTTAATCTTTAACTTTGCATTCTTATAAAATAATTGCCTTAATTTCCCCTTCCTCCCAGCCCCTAGCTCTTTATGGCCCCAGTGTACTTCCCCAAATCCTTCTCTAAGGTCTCCCTTTCCCTCTGGATTACCTCTTTTCCATCCACCCACCCAAACCATCATGGTTTTGATCACGCCATTCATTCTCCTGTAAAATATGCACACCCAGTCATCTCCTTAGGTCCTTCCTCCCCAGCACTTGCACTCTTCTCACCCAGCACCATAAGATCACTCTGCCTCACAGAACCATCCCCACCCTCCATCATTCATGCACAGTAAGAGATTTCCTGAGATTGCACTAGTTTAGAAATTCTTCAGCACCTTGCAAATCTTACAGTTCAATGGATCCAGGTTTCAAAAGTAGAGTGTGGCACAATAGGTTTGGCAGAAGTGATTACAGATGTTTTTTCACACCTGTCAGATTTTATCTCTAGTGTGGGCCCCAATACTTGCAGAGTGCTTCCAAGACGATCACCACTTGCTGCCTTAGCTTTCTAAAAACATAAATCCCTACAAGTTAAAATTTCCTTTTTGGCCATGACAGCATTAATATTATCAATATCTAGTTTTCGTCAGCCCCTGTTCACAATACATCAGCACTCTCAACAATACTCCCATTGATTTAAAAGGCATGTACAGTTATTCAGCATGAAAATGCCCAATACTACAGGGCATAGCTACAAGGTGGCAGGGGAAAAGAGTAAAGGAGATGTGTGAGGCATTTTTTTTCACAATGGTAGAGAGGGGCCAGGAATGTGGTGCCAGGGAAGGTGGGCATTGATTGTGTAAGTAGACATAATGGTGATGTTTAAGAGACATTTATACAGGCACATGAAAATGCAGGGAATGGAGGAATATGGATCATAGATTAGGCAAGGGGGATGAGTTAATTTGGAATAATTGTCAGCACAGTCAGTCACATGGGCTGAAAGGCCTGTTCCTATGCTCTACTGTTTCATGTTCTATGATTACTTCTACCTTCATCTCCTTTCCTAGGCTATTTGTTATATGCCCACCTCGGATACTCTGAGAACTTTATCTGGAGCCCCAAAACATCCTATTTATTTTTGTGTGGCTTTCTAAAGATTTATTCTTAATGGCGCTAAGCTGGGATTGCACATGGTATTCACCTGAAGTTTCAGTGGATAATTGAAGGACCTATCATGGAAATAAATGGCAATAATGCAGCCAATTTCACCTCTAATATTTGTGTAGCTGGCATCATGAAGTGTTATCTCTTCCTCACGCTTCTCAATCTTTTGTGGTATTCCAACCACGTTATCAGCTTATGGATTGTCATATATATTCAAATAATATGACAACATCCTTGAGCTCATTAATCCTAATTCAAAAGTAATTTATTAAAAATATTTAAAGTAAATCTTGGACTTATTTTGTTCGATTTCTTAAGTAAGAATAGCTGGGCCTGCTGCTTCATCCTGGATGTATCACTTCATTCCCTTCTTTCCTCAGTAGGACCAAGGTAGCATAATAGCTAACATTCATTCACAGCTTCGTGTTTTCCATGAACGAGAGACTGGCAGAATTGTGTTATCCACATAAAGTGGTACATTTCTAACATGTTTGGCCTCAAGACATTGCCTGCCATGTTTCCAACATTACAACATTGATTATATTTCTAAAGGATGTTATTGGTTTGCAAAATGTGTAGTTTCTGTGACATTTAATTCTATTCTGATGAGACTTGAAGTTAAGCAACTAGTTCACTCTTTGCACTCTCACTGTTGCATCTTACAAATAGCTGATCTGTCATCTTAAATAATATTAGAAGACAACCACCAAGAACCATTTGTCTCCTCCCTTTGAGTGTTTTTGTCCATGTTCATTTGATTTTTTTTATTGAAACAGGTAAAATTTCCATTATTGTCACGTAATAGACTACATTTAGAATGTTACATATATGAAATTCTTTAAATGTTGTTTACTGTAAGGTGGCATCATTAAGTTTCAAATTTTGTTCTGAAAGCTTCATGTGTAGGGTGGAGTATTTTCTCTGGATACATCCAACTTGAATAGTACATTTATGCATGGATAAGATGTCTGCCTTGGCATGATGGTGATATTTGTCCCTCTGGACAGCAGGTTATGGGTCAATATTCCATGAATGACAAGAAAACAACTTAGGTTGCCACCTTTGGGGAACTCTGCACAGTCAGATGTGGCATCTTTCAAGTGAGAAATCATGGTCCCATATGCCTACCCTGATAGCTATTTTGGAGATAAGCATGATAATTCTCCCAGGAATGAACAAAAAATGTTGGGAAATATTCAGTAGGTTAAACAGCATGATCTTCATCAGAACTTTAACAACATATGCAAGTGTTTTGTTTTTGCCATTATCCCTAGTCTTGGCTAATACAGTAAAATCCCCATTATCCAGCACCTTTGGGGACTGCAGATGTCGGAGATGTGAATTTTCCGGTTGACTGAGATTCATTCTTCCAATGCCAGCGTTGTCTCCGCTCCATCCTCAACATCCATTGGAGCGCTCACACCCCTAACGTCGAGGTACTCGAGATGGCAGAGGTCGACAGCATCGAGTCCACGCTGCTGAAGATCCAGCTGCGCTGGATGGGTCACGTCTCCAGAATGGAGGACCATCGCCTTCCCAAGATCGTATTATATGGCGAGCTCTCCACTGGCCACCGTGACAGAGGTGCACCAAAGAAAAGGTACAAGGACTGCCTAAAGAAATCTCTTGGTGCCTGCCACATTGACCACCGCCAGTGGGCTGATAACGCCTCAAACCGTGCATCTTGGCGCCTCACAGTTTGGCGGGCAGCAGCCTCCTTTGAAGAAGACCGCAGAGCCCACCTCACTGACAAAAGGCAAAGGAGGAAAAACCCAACACCCAACCCCAACCAACCAATTTTCCCTTGCAACCGCTGCAATCGTGTCTGCCTGTCCCGCATCGGACTGGTCAGCCACAAACGAGCCTGCAGCTGACGTGGACTTTTTACCCCCTCCATAAATCTTCGTCCGCGAAGCCAAGCCAAAGAAACACCTGCATTAAGAATACACATTTTAAAAGACAAAAGACAGTGCAAAGTGTAAAGTAATTTGGAAAAAAAAATCAGTATTGAGGACTTTAATTATGTAAAGTTCACTTTAATCAGGTAATTCCTGTAATTACAAAATTTAAATTTGAATCCCAGTCAACAGTGTTACACTTGCAGCTACAGTAGCCGTGCCACCACCATAATTAACCCTGTCTCCTTGCGCTGACAACCCAACTCACTGCCACGCAAGTGTCCTGGTCAGACCCTTGGCATGACCCGACTCACCTCCATGCCAATGTCCTGATGAGGTCCTTGGCGCAACCCAACTCACCTCCATAGAAGTGTCCCGGTTGAAATGTTTGGCCACTGGGATATCCCCGCTATTATAGTGGACAGAGCCATGGCATTCAATGAAGCGATCTTCCAGTCAGCATCCAGCCTCTCTAAAGTAGAGAAGACTGCAAAAAGAGCACCAGATGCAGTAGATGATCCTACATATTCACAAGTGAAGTGTTGTTTCATTTGGAAGGATGATTTGGGGCCCAAAATGGTGGTGAGGGAAGAATGCAGCACCTCCTGTGGTCTCAGGGTGAGATGTCAAGGGGGCTATTGGTTGGAAATGAAGAGTGGATGAGGGAATCACAGAGGGAGCAGTTCCTGCAGAAGGCGGGGAGGGGAGGAGAAGGGAAGATCTGTGAGATCACGTAGCTGGCGGAAATAGCGGAGGATGATATATTGTATGCAAAGGTTAGTGAGTTAGTAGGTGAGGGCAAGGGAAATCCTGTCCTTGTTGCATTTGGGGGAAGAGGGGGCCAGGGCAGATGTATGAGTAATTGTGGATATGTGGGTGAGGGCTGAGTTAATGGTAGAAGAGGGGAAGCCACGTTTTTTGAAGATGTAGAACATCTCAGATGACCTGACATGGAAGACCCCTGGGTGCAGATGCGATGAAGATGGTGGAATTGAGAGAAAGGAAGGGAATCCTAACTGGAAACAGGATGTGAAGAGGTTTAGTCGAGGTAGCTGTGGGAGTTGGTGCATTTGTAGAAGATGTTTGTCAGGAGTTTGTCTCCCAAGATGGAGACAAAGAGATTGAGAAATGGGAGAGGTTTGCTAGAGAAGGACCAAGTGAACTTGAGAATTTCAGAAGGGTCTGCTCAACAAATCATAAGACTTGTGAGGATCAACTATGTATGCAAAATCAGAGCCTATTAAATGTTTTAATAGTTTTATATAAAAAAAACTATAGATGAACAAAAACGGTAGTTACATTATTGGCCTAGAATGCCTCATTATTCTGTTTTGACATTTTACAAACTCCCTCAAATTAAAGGATGCAGTTTGGCATCACTCCCACTGCACACCATTCCCCTCATTATTGCAGTGACACTGAATGCAGACCATAGAGGAGTTGGCAGTGAATTACAGCTTTCCTTCAAAAACAAAACACCAACTGTGCAACAGATAAAAGTGGTGTCATGCTTAATCCATTCCTTGCAGTGCGCAGGAGCCGATGCAGATATTATAAAGGGAGGTGGCCACTTACAATAGACACGTTAACATTGAAGAGAGTACACAAGCTCAGTGACGGCTACATCAGCAAGTACATTGAGGATGTCACCAAGATCAAATCCTTCAAAACTAGGGCTTACTAGAAATGATGGTTGGATGCAGAGGTCCGGGCCCTTCTAAGAGCTCATGATGCTGCCTTCCTGTGCAATTCGGAAGGCAAACTGGAGGAATGCACAGAGGATTCACAGACAGCCATGCAGCACCAGTGTCATGTAGTGCATGTGGCAAGGAATCAAGACCATAACAGATCACAAGGCAACCTTGCAAATTAAAGATAATGACGCCTCCCTTCCAGACAGACTGAACATCTTCTATGTACACCTATGAGAAGAACAAGAAGACACCAGAGAAAGCTTTATGTCTTCTGATGAACAGGCTTCCTGCATAGCTGAGGCCAAGGTGAAGAGAACCCTATCCAAGGTGAACCTACACAACATACCTGGTTTGGTACTGAATGGCTTCACAGACTATATGACAGAGGTCTTTATGGACATCTTCAACACCTTACTGCTGCAGTCCATCATCTCCGTGGGTTTCAAGGCAGCCACCATCATCCTGGTACCAAAGAGGGCGACAGTAGAAGGCCTCAATGACTACTGCCTCTGGCATTGACCTCCAGAATTATGAAATGCTTCGAGCATCTAGTGATGGAATGTATTAAAGCATGTCTACCAGAGAAACTGGACCCATTTCAATCATCTATAGATGAATCCGTTCCACTGATGATGTTATTGTCTTGTCCCTCCATTCCATCCTGACCCACCTGGAGAACGCATCATATCCTAGATTGCTGTTCATCGACCTCAGCTTGATGTTTAATATGATAATTCCCCAGAGATTGGTAGAAAAGCTGTCCTGGCTGGAGCTCAACATCCCTCTCTGTAACTGGATTTTAAATTTCCTAATGGAAAGACCACAGTCTATCTGGGTTAGTAGCAGAACATTGAGCACCATCATGCTGTGCACAGGCTCACCTCAGGGCAGTGTGCTCAGCCTGCTCCTGTTCACACTACTGACCTACAACTGCATTGCCAGATCCAGCTCCAATAGAGTCATCAAGTTTTCAGATGATACCACAGTAATTGGCCTCATTAGCAACAATGATGAGTTGAACTCCAGAGAAGAGGTGGAAAATGGTGTGAGAATAATAGCCTGAATCTCAACATGGACTAGAAGAAGGAGATGATTGTGGACTTCAGCCACCCTCCACTGCATACCAATAACTTGGTAGTGGAGAGAGTAGAGAACACCAAGTTTCTTAGAGGGAAACAAGTGACCCATCATGGACACACAGCATTTTTTCTGGGAAGACTGATGTGGGCAAGGCTACCAGTCATCATCATATCAAACACACAGGAGCTCTATTGAGAACAGTGTTGTATAGTTGCTGGAGAAAATTAGATCAGAGGTCAATCCACAGGACCATAAAAGTGGCAGGGAGGATCATTGGAGTCTCCCTCCTCCCAATTGACAGGATTGTTTTCTGAAGAGGGTGGGAAAAGTGAAGATTCCAGATGAAAATGGAAACAATAAGGGACACCTGACAGTTGTGGCAGGACCTAATACCATAACCTGTTACAGAAACAAATCTGGTAAAGTAACAGACAGCATAGCTTCTCTCCCATAGGAACTCAACACCTTTTACACCTGATACAATGACAGTAACACTGAAGAACCATCCCTCTGCACCCCCACATCCCCTAACAATGCTTTCCTATCTGTATCTGAGGATGACATGCATTGCTGCCTTCAGGAGAGTGAATTGGAGGAAAGCATCTGGCCTGGATGGAGTACCTGGTCAAATATTAAAGATCTGTGCTGACCAACTTACCAAAGTAGTCACAGATGTCTTCAATATCTCACTCCAGCAGGGTACGATACCCACCTGTTTCCACCGTTGCCCAAAAAAAGTCCAGAAACTTGCCTTAACGACTATTGACCAGTAGAACTTACATCAACTGTGATTAAATGTTTTGAAAGGCTGGTGATGAAGCAGATCAGTTCCTGTCTGAGTGGTGACATGGATACATTCAAGTTTGCCTATTGTAGAAACAGGCCTACAGCGGATGCCAGCTCTCTGGCTCTACAGTATTGGAACACCTGGACATCAAAGATGCATACATCAGTATGCTCTTTATTGACTGCAGTTTGGCATTTAACAACATCATTCCCTCAAAACTGATCAGCAAACTCCAAGGCCTGGGAATTAACACCCCACTGTGTAATTAGATCATGGATTTCTCACGTCCAGATCCCAATCAACGAAGATTTGTAGGAACTTCTCCACAATCTCCATCAGTACCAGAGCACCAAAGGGCTGTGTTCTTAGCCCCCTGATCTACTCACTTTACACCTATGACTACGTAGCTCGGTATGACAATAACACCATCTACAAATTTGCCAATTATACTACGGTAATGGGTTGTATAAAGGAAGGGGTTGAGTCAGCATATAGGATGGAGACTGAAAATTTGGCTGAATGGTGCATCAACAACAACCTTGAACTCAATGTCACCAAAACTAAAGAGCTAATTGTTTACTTAAGGAAAGAAAAGCCAGAGGTATACAATCCAGTGATCATTGGGGGATCAGAGGTGCAGAGGGTGACCAAATTTAGGTCCTTGGGAGTCACCATCTCTGAAGATATTTCCTGGACCCAGCACATCAATGGCATCGAGAAGAAAGCCCGTCAGCGCCTCTACTTCCTCAGGAGTTTGCAGTAGTTTGGTATGACACCAGAAACCCTGGCAAATTTCTACAGAGGTGTGGTGGAAAGTGTGGTGACTCGTTGCATCACGGTCTGGTATGGGAACATCTATATTACTGAGCGTAAAATCCTGCAAAGTATAGTGGACACTGCCCAGGACATCACAGGCAAAAACCACCCCCACTATTGAGTACATCTACAGGGAATATTGCCATCAGAGGGCAGCAACAATCATCAAAGACCCACAGCACCCAGCGCGTGCTCTGTTCTCACTGCTGCCATTAGGAAAGAGGTATAGTTGCCACAAGACTTGCGCCACCAGGTTCAGGAACAGCTGCAACCCCATCAGACTCCTCAACAACAAACTGAATCAGAGACTCATTTAAGGACTCATGCACTTAATTGATTTTCTTTTATTCTCTCTGTATTGCAGAGTCAGTTCATTTATATTCGCTATCTGTTGAAAATTCTTTTATCTATTTCCATGCTTACATTGCTTATAGTTTATTTTTTGCAATGTAATTCTGCTGCACCCGCAGGAGAAAGGAATCTCGGGGTTGTATGTGATGTCATGTGTGTAGTCTGGCAATCTGGACCTCTACCATCCCACACACATCACCTTTCAGCTACACCCGACAGGAAAGAGATACAGGAGGATCAGAGCCAGTGTCATCAGGCTGAGAAACAGCTTATTCCCACGGGCAATGAGAATGCTGAACAAGCAAAGGAACTGCTCACACTAACCATCTGAGACTCTAATATATACTCAACAATAGTTATGTATTTATTTTTATATATGTCTATTTATTGTTTGTCTGTATGTGTGTTATATCTGATTGTACACCTGCATGTTTTACACCGAGGACCAGAGAGCGCTGTTTCATCAGGTTGTAATATATGCTGTGTTCTCGCACCAACCCTCTTTTCAATCTTCTTCAGCATGATGCTGAACCAAGCCATGAAAGACCCCAACAATGAAGACGCTGTTTACATCCGGTACCGCACGGATGGCAGTCTCTTCAATCTGAGGCGCCTGCAAGCTCACACCAAGACACAAGAGAAACTTGTCCGTGAACTACTCTTTGCAGATGATGCCGCTTTAGTTGCCCATTCAGAGCCAGCTCTTCAGCGCTTGACGTCCTGCTTTGCGGAAACTGCCAAAATGTTTGGCCTGGAAGTCAGCCTGAAGAAAACTGAGGTCCTCCATCAGCCAGCTCCCCACCATGACTACCAGCCCCCCCACATCTCCATCGGGCACACAAAACTCAAAACGGTCAACCAGTTTACCTATCTCGGCTGCACCATTTCATCAGATGCAAGGATCGACAATGAGATAGACAACAGACTCGCCAAGGCAAATAGCGCCTTTGGAAGACTACACAAAAGAGTCTGGAAAAACAACCAACTGAAAAAACTCACAAAGATAAGCGTATACAGAGCCGTTGTCATACCCACACTCCTGTTCGGCTCCGAATCATGGGTCCTCTACCGGCACCACCTACGGCTCCTAGAACGCTTCCACCAGCGTTGTCTCCGCTCCATCCTCAACATCCATTGGAGCGCTCACACCCCTAACGTCGAGGTACTCGAGATGGCAGAGGTCGACAGCATCGAGTCCACGCTGCTGAAGATCCAGCTGCGCTGGATGGGTCACGTCTCCAGAATGGAGGACCATCGCCTTCCCAAGATCGTATTATATGGCGAGCTCTCCACTGGCCACCGTGACAGAGGTGCACCAAAGAAAAGGTACAAGGACTGCCTAAAGAAATCTCTTGGTGCCTGCCACATTGACCACCACCAGTGGGCTGATAACGCCTCAAACCGTGCATCTTGGCGCCTCACAGTTTGGCGGGCAGCAGCCTCCTTTGAAGAAGACCGCAGAGCCCACCTCACTGACAAAAGGCAAAGGAGGAAAAACCCAACACCCAACCCCAACCAACCAATTTTCCCTTGCAACCGCTGCAATCGTGTCTGCCTGTCCCGCATCGGACTGGTCAGCCACAAACGAGCCTGCAGCTGACGTGGACTTTTTACCCCCTCCATAAATCTTCGTCCGCGAAGCCAAGCCAAAGAAGAAAATTATACAATCAGATGATAATAAACCTGAACTGAACTTAAATAGCCATGAATTATGTAAAACTATCTTAATTTGTGATAAAATGTTTCATTTTTCCAATTTTAACTAGAGAATTCAGCATATTTGACCTCACACTTTCTTTCACATTGTGGATAAGATCTTTTCACTAATTAATAAATAGTTATGTTATCGGTTTGTACTCATTTTTTTTTAACAGAAGACTTAACTGTAGCAGCAGCTACACTGCTACTGAAAGAACACACAACCAGAAGGGTTGAGCTCAATGAGCAGAACTAATTTATTGCAGGCTGCTGGGCTGGACTTATACTCCCAGCCTGGACCTGTCTGAGAATCGCGCTGGGGGGCACTGAAGTCACCTGGGTGTCACGTGGTCCCCCAGCGTGGGCTTCTGAGCCTTGTGCTGAGAAGAAGGGGAAACCCCCGACGGCGCCATTTTGGCCGGCCGCCCACTGCATGGATTACAAGTGGGGCCGGTTCGCCTGCCTAGTGGTGTGACACCATACATCCCGCCCCAGAACTGGCACCAATGTCCTTTTTAGCTGGGCAACCTCTTTTCTTGGGCTGGGTCACAATCACTGGTTCAGTGTGATCGAGGTGCGCTGGCTTCAGCCTGTCCACAGTAAACAGTTTCCACCTGCCTAGCGGTGAACGTAGACCCTGAACGCTGGACAACCTCGCATGGCCCCTTGTAAGGTCTCTGCAGAGGTGCCACAGGTGGGGCCCGCCGAATAAAAGCGTACTCTGCGGAAAGCAGCTTGCTGGGGTCATGAGATGGCTGTGCCCGTTTTGTCTGGGCAGCGGTGGTGGTGCGAAGGAGTCCAAATGGGCCCGGAGGTGGTGAAGCAGCTTGTGTGGCGACTGCTGGGGGTTGTGAGGCGCGTTGATGAACTCACCAGGAAGTGCCAGCAGTGCGCTGTAGACCAGCTCAGCTGATGACGCCTGCAGATCCTCCTTGGGCATGGAGTGGATGCCCATGAACATCCAAGGCAGTTCATCCACCCAGTCGGGACCAGTGAGGCGGGCCATAAGTGCCAACTTAAGGTGGCAGTACAGACGCTCGACCAGCCCATTGGCCTGCGGGTGATAGGCTGTGGTGCGGTGTAGCTCGATCCCCAACCTGTTGGCGAGGTGTGCCCAGAGCGCAGGGGTGAACTGGGCACCCTGATCGCTGGTGAGGAGATTCGGAACACCAAACCAAGTGACCCAACCATGCAACAGCGCTCAGTAGCAGGGGTCCGTGGAGGCGTCTGGCATCGGGATCGCCTCGGGCCGAGGAGTGGTGTGGTCCACCACTGTGAACAGGTAATGGTTGCCCCAAGAAACGGGTAAGGGCCCGACTATGTCCACGTGAATGTGGCTGAACCGTTCCCGGACGTGCTCGAACTCTTGCACAGGCACCCTGGTGCACCTGTGTACCTTGGACATTTGGCAATGAGTGCATGTTCTGGCCCAGCCCGTGATCTGCTTCCACAGCCCGTGCCAGACGAACCGCTATACCACCATCCAGACCATGGACCTGATGGACAGGTGCGAAAGGTCGTGGATTTGATGGAAGACTTGCCTGCGCCACTGCTGGGGAGCCACTAGCTGCGGGGTGCCCATGGGACATCGCACAGGACAGTGCTTCCGCCACTCGGAGTCAGGTGGTCTTGGAACCGCAGACCCGTGATGGGAGTCCTGAAGGCTTGCGTCTCCTCATCGGACTTCTGGTCCCAGGCAAGCTGGTCGAAGTCAAGGCCGGGCATCAGCGCGCAGATGGCCGGTTGCGAGAGAGCATCAGTGACCACGTTGTCCTTCCCCGTCTTGTGCCAAATATTGGTGGTAAACTCCGACATGAAGGAGAGGTGACTCTGCTGGTGGACCGACCAGGGGTCCTTCGCCATCGCGAGTGCCTGGGTGGGGGGGTTTGTGGTCATTGAAGATGGTAAAAGTCCTCCCCTCCAAGAAAGAGCAGAAATGCCGCACTACCATGTACATGCCCAGTAATTTACAGTCAAAAGCGCTATACTTGCGCTCTGGTGGGCAGAGAAGCCAGCTGAAGAATGCCAGCGGCTTAGATTGTCCGTTCACCTGCTGCTCTAAGATGGCACCGACGACTGTGGCAGAGGCATCGACGGAGAGCGCCATATGCAGGTCAATGTGCAGGTGGGTAAGCATGGTAGCCTTCACGAGGGCGTCCTTGGTGGCCTCAAATGCACTGCAGGCCTCTGGGGTCCAGGTGAGCATTTTGTGCTTGGCTGCGATGAGGGCGAATAGTGGCTGCATGATGCACTCAGCTCTCGGGATGAATCAGTTGTAGAAGTTGACCATACCTGCGAACTCCTGCAGCCCCTTGAGATTGTCCAGACGTGGGAACTCCTTGATAGCGGCAACCTTCGTAGCGGTGGGCGTGGCTCCCTCGGCCATGATAGTATGGCCCAGGAACTGCATGGACTCTTTCCCAAACTGGCACTTGGCTGGGTTGATGGTGAGGCTGAAGTCGGCCTGCGGGAGAAGAGGGTGCGCAGGTGGGCCTGGTGTTGCGCCCGATCCCTGCTGGCAACAAGGATGTCGTCTAAGTAAATGAAGATAAAATCCAGGTCTTTCCTCATTGAGTCCATGAGGTGCTGGAGACCTGCGGCATTCTTGAGCCCAAACGGCATGCGAAGGAATTCGAACAAGCCGAAGGGGGTGATGATGGCTGTCTTGGGTATGTCCTCAGGGTGCACCGGGATTTTGTGATACCCGTGCATCAGGTCAACCTTGGAGAAAACCCTCGCACCATGCAGGTTGGCCGTAAAGTCCTGGATGTGAGGGATGGGGTAACAGTCAGGAACTGTCGCCTCATTGAGCCGTCGATAGTCTTTGCAGGAGTGCCAGCCGCTGGAGGTTTTCGGGACCAACTGGAGCGACAAGGCCCACGGGCTGTCGGACTGCCGAATGATCCCCAGCTCCAACAGATGTGAAAACTCCTCCTTTGCCACCTGGAGCTTGTCAGACGGGAGCTGGCGTGCCTTGGTGTGAACCGGTGGGCCCTGGGTGGGGATGTGGTAGAACACCCCATGGCGTGGCGAGGCAGCGAAGAACTGTAGCTTGAGGAGAACCGGAAACTCATCCAGGATTCGCTGGAACTTGTCTCCGGGCGTGCTGATCGTGGCCATATGTGGCTGCTCTGTGCGGGAGGCGTCGAGGTGAACGGCCTGGAAAGTATGGGCATCCACCAGGCGCCTACCCCGAATGTCCACCAGAAGCCCGTGGGCGAGGAGGAATTCGGCACCCAGGATGGCGGTCAGATGGGATGAGACGGAGAACCTTGATGAGAACTTTTGTCGGCCGATCTGGAAGTGGACTGTCTTGCCTCCATATGTCCGGATCTCTGTTGCATTGGCCGCACGGAGGGGAGGTCCTCGAGGTCAGTTCCTGGACTCGATGGCCGTGGCCAGGTCGATGCTGATCTGGGTCCCAGGTCGACGACGAACCGCCAGCCACTGACTGAGTCCCACAGGCAGAGGAAGCTGTGTCCTTGGCCAGCCACCACAGGCATTAACAGCAGCCGGCCTGCTCATTTCTCTGGAATGAGCAGGGCTGATGACACTTCCGAGCCTTGGCTCCTCAGTGTTGGTGGTAGAAGCAGAGACCTGGAGCAGATGCCGTGCCTCTGGTTATGCTCTTGGTGGCCCTTGCAGGGGCCGGATGCTCTACCGCAGTGCTAGGGGTGGGCTTGGCATGGTCATGCCTGTGCCTCGTGACCTGCTGGACCGCTGAGCCCTCCGGGAATCACTCGAGCCATAGCTCTTGGGCCTTCTGAGTGACCTTCCTCAGGTCGGTTAAGCTCTCTTGGGCCAGTAACGGCTGGATGTCCTTGGGCAGATGGTCGAGGAAAATGCGCTTGAAGAGTGGGCAGTTGGTGTGATCACCCATGAGCGTGAGCATCTCGTCCATCAGCTCCATCGGGGACCTGTCCGCCAGGGCATCGAGGTGCAGCATCCAAGCGGCACGCTGGTACCTGGATAGTCCGAGGGATCCGGTGAGCACTCACTTGATGATCTCGTATTTGTCTTTGGCAGGTGGGTGCTGAACAAGGTGCAGCACGTGTTTGGCGGTGGCCTGGTCCAGGGCGGCGACCACATGGTAGAATTTGGTTGTGTCAGGTGAAGTCTGGCAGAGGTGAAACTGAGCCTCCGCATGGCCAAACCAGGTCTCCGGCTCCTGAACCCAGAATTTAGGCAGCTTGACGACTATAGCACTGATCCCAGGTTTGCTCATGATGGGTGCAAAGACGTTTGAACCAATCTGGGTCACCAATTGTGGCGGCAGCTACACTGCTACTGAAAGAACACACAACCAGACGGGTTGAGCTCAGTGAGCAGAACTGATTTACTGCAGGCTGCTGGGCTGGACTTAAACTCCCAGCCTGGACCTGTCTGAGAACTGCGCTGGGGGGCGCTGATGTCACCTGGGCGTCACGTGGTCTCCCAGCGCGGGCTTCTGAGCCCTGTGCTGAGAAGAAGGGGAAACCACTGATGGCGCCATTTTGGCCGGCTGCCCCGCCGCGTGGATCACCTGCCTAGTGGTGTGCCACCATATAACAAACTTTATATTGCATCATGTATCTTTGGGCATCCTACTGAGGTGAGAAAATTGTAGAAACATACATGAAAGAATTAGGCTCTTTCTACCTCATTAATCCCATTTGTCCACATCTGTCCCATATCCCTCTCAGTCATTTCTGTCCAAGTACCTGAACAAAGGACTTTTAAATGTAATTGTAGCTGTGGCCACCACATCTTCTGGCAGTTCATTCCAGATACTCACCACTTTCTGTGTGAAAATCCTGCCCCTCAGACGAACTTTAAATGTCACCTTAAATCTGTCCCTCTAGACTTGCCTTGTGAAAAACTATTCTGAGAATCTATCCTAGCTGTGCCCCTTGTAATTTAATAAACATCTATCAGGTAACCTCTCAGCTTCCTATGTTCCATCTTATAAACCACCTTATCTAATCTCTCCACTTAATGACAGCCCTTCATTCCAGAAAACATCCTGGTGAATCTCTTCTGCATTATTGCTATTGCTACCACATCCATCCAGTGGTGTGGCAACCAGAGCTATACATAATATTCTATAAGGGCTCATTCAATGACAACTTGATGTTCTAACTCTCATACTCAATACCTCAACCTCTGAAGATGACGCACCAAATGTCATTTTCCCTACCTCTCCACCTATGTTGCCACTTTTAAGAACAATGAACTTGTACCCCTTTGTCACTCTGTACACCTTTGCAACTCCTAAGGTCACTTCTATTTGTCCTACTAGAAATGAACCTCCCAAAGCCCATTATCTCACCTTCATCTGTCATCACTCGGCCCAAATTTCCATCTGATCTGGGTTCTGCTGTGCCCTTAGACAAACTTCTTCAATATCTATGACTCCATCAATTTCTTAAAATGTTCATGATACAGCATGGTAGAAGGTCCTTCTGGCTCATGAAGTCGTGCCACCCAATTTTCCAATTTATCTTTTAAAAAGCCGTACGTTTTTGAGGGTCAGAGGAACCCAGGGAAAACCATGCAGGTCACAGAGAGAATGTACAAATTTGTTACAGACAGCAGTGGATTCTAGCCTGGGTTACTGCTGCTGTTAATAGCATTGCACTGACTGCTAAACTAACCTTTTGCACTGTATGCAACTTGTTAATCATATCAGCATACTCTCCAAGCTATTGATATATATTAAAAACAATAAAGATTCCAGCACTAGTCTCTCCAGTACACCATTTCATTCAGATATCTAATGGAAAGCAGACAGTTTAGGTTTGTGATGCATTACTTTAGCCAATTGGTCACAGCTGGAGTAACGGTAAGAGTGCTTCAATTGCTTCAGTGCTACTATGGTCAGAGAATAATTGAGTCATAGAGCACAGAACAGCCCCTTCAATGCAACTCATCCATGCCATCCAAGATGGCATTCTGGGCATGTCCCATTTGCCTGCATTCTTAAAACCTTCCGAGCCATGTATCTGTCTTAATGTCCTTTGAACATTGTGATTGCACCCACTTTTTTTAAGCTTCCTCTGGCTGTTGCGGATATGGTCCACCCTCTGAATAAAAAAGTTGTCTCTCTGATCCATCTTTTGAGATAATAATGCACAGTTAGCATAGTGATTAGCACAATGCTTTTACAGTGCCAGCGACTCCGGTTCGAATCCGGCACTATCTGTCAGGAGTATGCACGTTCTCTCCTGTCAGCAGTTTGTGTCTTGCCTCTGTGTGCTCCAGTTTCCTCCCACCCTTCAAAAACAAGCAGGGCTTTGGCAGCACAGGCTCATGGGCTGGAAGGGCCTGTTGTCATACTCTACCTCTTTATATATAGAAAAATAAATCTCTCTCCTTTCTGTTTAAACCTGTATTCTCTAGTTCTCGAATCATCTTTTTGCTGGGAGAAAGACCATGAGCGTTCACTTTGTATTGAACAGAAGTTGTTATTCACTCTTTTACTTCATACTTTGGCTTTAGAAAAAAATGTTTTCAATGACATAGTGTAAGCTGTCATAATACTTCTCTCAATTCTTTGTCGGCAGTTTATCTTCCTTTGTAATTGAAGATCTAATTTTAACAGCTATTCTTGTTCTTAATACCTTCCCAGGTAGGTGTAAAGGCAGCTTCCTAATTACAATGTTGTCTGGTAAGAGCACAAAGCTTTAGGAAAATGTCAAGATTGAATACAAATACTGTACGTCATTCATAAAGTGCCTAACTGCTGTGGCATTTTCCATTCACGTATGGATGTTGCATAGAACAGGACCTAGCGACATAATTGGAATATTGAGCTTAATTTCAGTTTGCTATGTTATATCACATGATTCCTGAGTAACATGCTTTAATTATCTCATTACCTATTTGCATGGAATTTTTGGAAAATAGTGTTTGTACCCATTAAACATTAGAGCTCAAGTTGTGATTATATCTGCAAAATAAGGATGAAGTGTCCTTGACAAGTACGTGGATTTATGCTGGGTTTGTGTTGAGTTACTTGATTTCAACCAGGTTGGAGGTAGAGATTTCACAAAATGATTCTAGTGTTTTTGGAATGGAATTCAATCAGGAAATTTATCCATGAATTTTATCCTGATAAATTGGGTGAGATCAGGCTGGAAATCATGGTGAAAAGACCTGTTGGAAATCATTATGTTGGAAATCTCCAAGCAAGCGTTAGCATTTCCAGATGAAAAGGGAAGAAGATTGAGAGAAAAATATTGAGCATTGTGCAAATTTCAGTCTTGATGTTGTTGGTGCAGGGTTTAGAGCTTCTATCACACTACTTCAGTGACCTGACTCAGGCACTCATTATATGGAGTTTTCACATTCTGCATACTGTTTACTCGAAGCAAAAATGAACATAATTTTTCTGTTAAAATGTATTACATGTACAGATTTCAATAATTATTGTGGCCACAAATGATCAGCAAGATATAATTGGTACTATAAATATCAATTAAACATTTGTCTCTTTCAGAGAACCAGAGTACAGCCGGAAAATGAAAAATGTAAGTTTCTTTTATCACAGTATCTTTACACATTCCTTGTATGAAAAAAAAACAAGAATACTCCATCTATGGGTGACAAATTTATGCCAATGTGATTGCAAACCATATATATATTTATATATAAGTGTGTGCCATCTGTGAGGAAAGGCAAGTTTTTACTCAGAATCTATCTGTTTGTTTCCAGTTGATCTTGTGGCTTTTTTAAAATCAAAATGGATATATTTTATCCAAATGCCTACTCTGTACCATTGCTATCCAGCCCAAAATATTTCTATTTCTCCATTAGGTTACTCCTTAATTTTTTTTTGAGTAAAAACAACTGAAACCTTTTCAACGTTTCTTGATAGATGGCGTCCCTAGCACCATGCTATCAAATTTTCATTGCACCTTCCTCACTGTTTTATTAGCCCTCACACCTGTATCCCAACTGTGGTTCTGAATTTGATGTAACTTCTTCAATTTTTAATTCTATCATTCTTACAAATGAAATTCATTGTCTTACTTGCTTAGATGCCGATGCACTTATTTTCCTACTTTTAGTGATTTGCAATTCAGGAATCTACAATAAAGGATACGATATCATTACATTTAAAATAACGATGTGGTGGAGCAAAGTTAACATGAATTTATGAAAGGGAAACAGTGTTTGTCTGATCGATTGGAACTCTTTGGGGATGTGTCTGGTGGAATAGACGAGGACAATGACCGTCTGCAGTATATTTGGATTTTGAGAAGGTTTTTGATGGGGGTCATGCTTGGAGCTTGGTGAGTAGGATTGCCAAACGAGATTTGACTGAGAGTTGATTAAAAGATAGAAGCTGAGGAGTAGGTAGAAATAGGTTGTTCTTCGGTTTCTTGGCTGTCAGATCTGGAGCGGGACAGGTACCAGGGCTTGGAGCCCAACTATTCACAGCTGGACAGGGCATTGGGAAAGCAATACTAATGGGAATAAAGATAAACAACTGATTAGGTCCCTGTAGCCTGGACATGAGGCTGGCTGCAAGCATTAGTTGAGGGCTGAAGGGCTCCCGAAAAGCCTCGAGCACTGAAGGCTTCCTGATCGAATCGGAGGTTTGGATCTGAGCTCGGGTTGCCGATGAATTGAATAGGAGACTGTGAGGCTGCAGGACTGCTGAAGGTAAATCAACGGACATTCAGCGTCTCTGAAGGGACTCCCTTTTGTTTCTCTTTCTCTTCTCTTATTATTGTGGGCGCTGGGTAACGCTCATGGCAACTCTGTTTGCCTTTACGGCCGGCAAACGTTGAAGTATATAATGTATATTACATTTTTCTATTATTACCTGACAATGAAAGGAACCTTTGAACATTTTCAAAACTCATTGAGTTCTGGGATAGACCAGTGGAGTGAAAAACTGCAAATGTAACTTCATTGTTCAAGAAAGCAGGATGGCAAAATGTGAATAAATATGGGTCTGTTAGCTGATCATCAGTTGTTGGAAAGATGCTGGAATCTGTAATCACAGAAGAAATTGATAGTCATTTAGAGATGCTTAATGAAATCAAGATGATTTTATGGTAGACCAATTTTCTTGAGTTCTTGTAGGATGTAAAAGTAGAGTTAATAGAAGGGAACTTTTAAATGCAATGCGATTTGGATTTTCAGAAGGCTTTTAACAAGCTGCTACAAAAAAAGGTATATTTCAGATTTATTGTCAGAGTACATACATATCACATACAACCCTGAGATTCTTTTATTTCTGAAGGCAAGGCAGAATTACCACTTATTGTTAGTACAAAAAAATAGCTGCACACAATACACACATGTAATGAATAAAGAAATTTAAACAAACTGTGCAATACAGAGGGGGAAAAAAACAATAAACTGAATAAGTTAAGAGTCCTTAAATGAGTCCCTGACTGAGTTTATTCTTTTTTATTGTAATTCTTTATTTATCGCACTATGAACCATATTAACCAATATATTTACTGATGCATCTCTTTAAATATTCACAGTGACATTTTCTCTTTTTTTCCCCCATCCCTCCCTTCCCCTTTCCCACCCCCTCCAAAACCAGTAAATATTGGACATATAAAATAAAATAAAACAATATCTTTATACAAAAGGAATACAAACAAAAAAGACGTATCATCCACTTATTCACATTAAATCTGATCGTGTTTATCTTCTTATCATTTTAGGTGGTGGTGGTCCTAGGCCTGCCCTTTCTGTTATGTTCCATATATGGTTCCCAGGTTTTTTTCAAACATTGTAACTTTGTCTTTTAAATTTTATGTAATTTTTTCCCCCCAATGGGATACACTTAAACTTGGTTATATATTCCATTAATGTTTATAGTCATATAGTCTAACGTGGCCATCTTATATCTTAATTTTCACTTCTTTTCTGCCACTTCACCACCTCCATCCCTCTTTTCCATTACTGTTTTTAAAGTTTTCCTTTTTAACCTCAATATATGACAACACATTTAAGACATAAAATACCCCAATAATCCCCACAAGCAATAATCCTTTAACCCCAAATGAACCTCCCCTCCTTGGATTGCCTCCTGTCCCTTGACGGCAACCACAACTCCCCTTTCCATTCGGTTTGCGAACTTACTAGCAAGCGTCAACCGATTTCGCAGTGACCACTATTCCCTCACCCCCAGAGAACACTATTTTCCTATACTTATAACAAAGCACTCTCTCTTTTTTTTCCTTCTTCCCCTTCTCTTATCCATCTTTAAATCTTTACATGTACATTATCTTTACTTTATATTTTTACATATTTTTGTATATTTTCTTGCCGGTCATCCTTCTTGTCACTCCTCCTCCTCTCTTCTCCTGTTCTGCAAATG
Organism: Narcine bancroftii; assembly: GCF_036971445.1. NCBI lineage: Eukaryota > Metazoa > Chordata > Chondrichthyes > Torpediniformes > Narcinidae > Narcine > Narcine bancroftii. Next base: position 110,042,937 of record NC_091471.1, on the reverse strand, counting down.
TTCAGCAAATTCTTGGGCTTTCTTTGGGTTAGAAAACATTCCGTTCCCCAGGAATGAATACTTTGAGTACTGCTGGATGTCTTAATATAAAGTTATACCCATTCTTCCATAAGATTGTTTTCGCTGTGTTGAATTCCTTCCTCTTCTTTAAAAGTTCGAAGCTGATATCCGGGTAAAAAAATATTTTTTGTCCCTTATATTCTAACGTCTTCTCTAAACTTCTTTCTTGCTCCAGTATGTTTTCTCTTGTCATATATCTTAGAAATTTTACCAATATGGATCTCGGTTTTTGATGTGGTGGCGATTTCGGTTCTAGTGCTCTATGCACCCTTTCGATTTCTATTTCTTCATGTGAATCTGTCATTCCCAGCACCTTCGGGATCCATCCTTTTATAAATTCCTTCACATCTGACCCTTTGCCTTCTTTTAGGCCCACTATTTTTATGTTGTTTCGCCTACTGTAGTTTTCCAATACGTCATTTTTTTGTGACAATAAATCTTGTTTCTCTCTAATTTTTTTTCGCTCTCTTCAAACTTCCCTCTTAAATCATTTATCTCCATTTCTACAGCAGCTCATTATCTCGTTCCTCCACATTTTCTACTCTTTTCCCTATTTCAGTCATGACCAACTCAAGCTTTGCATTCTATCTTCAGCTCTTTTCATTTCTCTTTTGATTGAACTAAATTCTAATGATAGCCATTCTTTTAATGACCTCATTTGTTCTTCGAAAAAGGCTTTATCTGAACTTTGTCCTTCTATTTTACCTTCTTCTTTCCCTTGAAATTCTTGGTCTCCTGCCTCCTCTTCTTCTGTGTCTGTATCTATGTCTGTGTCATCTTCTTCTCTTCTCTGTATCTGTGTATCTTCATCCTTCTCTGGTGAGCTGCTTCTGTATCCTTGCTGGGCCTACAGCTCCTGTGTCTCCTGTTGTTGGGCCTCCTGCTGCAGGTCTACCCACTGCTGGGCCTCCTGCCACAGGTTGTCCCCCTCTTCCAGCCCTTCATCCTCACCACTCTTCTTTTCTTCTTTCTTGCTTACTTCCCCTAGCCGAACGCCCTGATACTGGCCGTCTCTCACCTGGCCGCTTCGCAGTTGGCCACTCCTCAGCTGAGTCCCCCTCCCGTTGGCATTAATCTTTTATTTTACTTGCGCACTGCTCATCTCTTCGCGCATGCAGAGTTGCACACCTCTTCTTGGCTCTGAGAGCCATTTTTGAAGTCCGCCGGTCGGGAGGACCCCGCTCCTCTGGGGACTCACCAACTCTGGAGATCAGCCGCTCCTCTCCACGGTGGCTCTCTGCTCCGATGCGCAGGTAAGGCCTTCTTCTTTCTTCTCCAGTGATTTTCCTTCTTCCCCTTTCACTGTTATTCTTACTTTTTCTCTTTTGGGTGCCATCTTCTCTCTCTTCTCTGTAACTTTATCTTTCTCTTCCTGTATTTTATGTTTATTGAGCTCTGTTTTTTCACATTTTTTTTTTCTTTTCTCTGGAGAGGCCTGGTTCCACCCGACCAGCCACTACTCCATCACGTGACTCCCCGATTGAGTTTATTCTTGAGGAATCTGATGGTGGAGGGGTAGCAGCTGTTCCTTAACCAGGTGGTGCAAGTCTTGTGGCAACTATACCTCTTTTCTGATGGGGCAGCAGCGAGAACAGAGCATGTGCTGGGTGGTGTAAATCCTTGATGATTGCTGCTGCTCCCCGACAGCAGTGTTCCTTGTACATGTTCTCAATGGTGGGGAGGGTTTTGCCTGTGATGTCCTGGGCTGTGTCCATTCCCTTTTGCAGGGCTTTATGCCCAGGGGTATTGGTGTCCTCATACCAGACCGTGATACAGCTGGTCAGCACACTTGCCACCACACATCTGTCAAAATTTGCCAGGGTTTCTTCTGTCATACCAAACCTCCACAAACTCCTGACGTGCACATGATAAGAGATCAAAGTATTAGGGGGAAATATATGAGTATGGATTAAAATTTGGTTATTGCCTTGATGATAGACAAATCAGTATTTTCAGGTTGAAGCGTTTAATTAGTGGAGTGCCCCAAGATTAATTTCTTGATCCTCAATTATGTATATTAGTGATCATAAGGAGGGGGCAGACTGTAAATTATCCAAGTTTCCGATAGTGCAAAAATAGTTTGAAAAGCTTGTTCCAATGGGGATGTTTGGATTCTGCAAAAGGATGTTGAAAGGTTAAGTGAATTGGTGGAATCTGAGAAAATGTAGAATCATTTGAGATAATGTGAGATGATACACTTTGTTAGGAGAAATCTAGACTATAATGTAAATGGAGAAAGATTCAAATGAGGGAAGTACACATGGATCTACATATTCTTGCATACAACTTGAATAAAGTGCAGCAAGTGGTTAGGAAGACAAATCATAGAGTCATAGATAGGTACAACATAGAAACAGGCCCTTCTGCTCATCCATCTTAGAAGATAAGCTTATCTACTCACATTTACTACAAACCTACTAACTTCCACAGCTATCTAGACTACATCTCTTCCCATTGTAAGGAAGCCATCCCTTTCTCCCAGTTTTGCCATCTCCACCACATCTGCCTTCAAGATGGGGCCTTCCATTCCAGGATATCTGAAATATCCTCCATTTTTGGGGTATGTGCCTTCCCCTCTAATGCAGTCAATGGAGCCACCTTCTGCATTTCTTCCATTTCTTGAAATTCCAGTCTTGTCCCAGCTTCCAAACAGAGCAGAGATAGGGTTCCCTTTATCCTTGTCATTCACCCCACCAGTCTCACATTCAGCATATGATCCTTTGTCATTTCTGCCAGCTGCAACTAAATCTCACCACCAGCTATATCTGCCCCTTTTCACCCTCCGTAGCCTCCTTGTCCACTCATCCCTCCCCATTTCTCCTCTCTGTAACCCTGGTACTTTCCCCTACAACTGTAGGAAGTATAACACTTGGTCTTGCACCTCCTCCTTTATCACCATCCAGGGACCGAAACAATCCCTTCTTGGTGAGGTAAAGATTCACGAGCACCTCCTCGAGCCTCATCTACTGCATTTGAAGGTACCAATGTAGCTGCCTTTACATCAGTGACACGAAGGCTCACTTTGTTTTTAATGGTCATTCTGAGCTCCTGATTTCATGCACTTTCAGCTCCACTCCCCATTCCCACATCAACCTCTCCATCCTTGCCTTTTACCACTGCCAGAATCGATCCAAACACAAACTACAGGAATGATACCTCATATTTCGAAATACAAGACATACTGCAGATGTTGAAAAGCTGGAGCAATGAACATGGAAGACAATAGATAGATAATGTTTCACGCCAAAACCTTCATTAGGAATAGCGAGAAATGGGTAGAGGCCTGAATAAAAGGGTAGGGTGAGGGGGAGGTGATAGATTAATATAGGTGGGAGAAGAAATGCGGGAAAAAGGGTAAGAAGCTAGGAGGTGAAGGGAAGAAGAGGCAGAGGGCTGAGGAAGATACATTCTGATAGGAACGGGGAGGGGGAGCTGGAGGAAGGAAAGTATGGGTGACAGACAGATAGAGGGGACGGTGAGGGAAAGAGAAGGAGGAGAGGGGCAGAAAGATGAGAGAACCAAGGGACATGAGAAATTGGAGAAGTTGATGTTGATGCCATCTGGTTGGAGACGGGCAAGTCAGAATAAAAGGCTCTGTTCCTCCAATTTGTGCATAGCCACCACTTAGCAGTACCGTCAACCAGGACAGGTGTGTCTGTGTGCGAATGGTTTTAGATTTGCCTCCCCTGGGGAAAGAGACTAGTTGGTTACCTTATCTCTGCTCCTCATTATTTTATAAATCTCTATAAGGTCCCGCCCCCCCAACCTTAGCCTGTAATGATTAAGGGAAAAAGATCCCGGTCTATTCAGCCTCTCAGTGTAACTCAAACCTATCAGTCCTGTAACATTCTCTTTTTTTTTGCACCCTTTTCAACTCAAGTGTTCCATGTGTCAGGTGATGACCACGTTCTACAAGATTTCAACCACATTCAACAACATACACCCACACTTTGACATTCAGAGGCATTATTATTGCTGTCCCCCACCTTCAATATCCTTGGAAGGGGGAAGGGAAAAGGCTCACCATTTGCTTGAAAACTAACTGACCAACTGCATAAATATATGTATATGTCATACACTGAGTATCCTGTGGAAAGTAACTCACGGTCTGTTATCCCAAAGTCTTAATATAATCTAAATTACTCAAGTCAGCATGAGACCGAATACCCTCCACTTGTTTTGGTGAGTTCCGGTCCTTCAACTGTCAAGAAGCTTTAGGCTATCCAGACAAAGCATCTCTCATGCATCCCATCCACTACTATAAACATTCATTTCCTCCCAGCAGTACATCATGATTGCAATGTGTACCATCTACAAAATGATACACATGGATAATTTCAAGAAGTCAAACCTTGATACTTAATGTTCTTGCTTTTTAAATAATTTCAATCTCTCGGTTCCTCGTCTATTTAGCTGGTAAGGTTCACAAATCTGGCAATAATCAAGCTAAATCCAAGTCTTAAATATATGATTGTAAAAAAAAAATTCCTTCTCTTGCTCTCACTGCTCCCCTCCCCCAAACCTCCGCACTCCAAAATTGTTGCCCACAATGAAGATTGCACTCCAAATGGTCACTTGGTAACTGAGCACTCACTTACGACTACAAGCCATATTATAGAGAAGCTTTGCACTTTAAACAAATGTTTTACATTTAGATCTTCAATTAGTCTTTTTCAAAACATGTTTTCATTGTGCTAATTTGCAGCCTGACTCTAGTGAGGGACAAAAGCAGATAGACATGGCTCAATATGGGTACAAAAGGAACCTCTACCCAATATACATTGACCTGCCAACAATAGATTTTGTTTAATGCCTCTTATTAACTTTTGATAATAAATATGATATTGCTAAAACAGTGTGATTCTCCCATTGCTGGATTTCAGGAGATGGAAATAAAGAATTCTTGTAATCAATTATATCTCACAGGTTTTAATCACTATTTACTGGCTTGGAAAAGCAGCAAATAGCTGTACATCTTACAATGGACCAACACTAAACCTCAAAGAATTTGAAGGATTGTTGTCTCAGATTCAAAAGGTAATGCATTTCCATTTCATTGGGTGGTGTCCGCACACGTGCAAGTGTACGTTTGTGTGTGCATGCATGTGTGCGTATGTGTGTGTCTGTGCATGCGTGTGCATCTTTATGCTGTTTTGTGAAGCATTGTTTTATATTATGTTCAATGATATTTAATTGATCTAAAATAATTCCCCATTCTTACTTCCTCTACAAAGTTATTATAATGTGGATAAAGTCCATACAAGACCCTCAGTCTTCTGGTTGGTTTCATAAATAGAAGGAGAAAAAGTTTGGAATGGGATGATATTGAATAGGTGCTCAATGCATTCAGATCAAATTCAATATCAAATATTTTCTTTGAAGTAAACGTCTATGCAAATAAGAGAGCAACAAAAGTTCTGAAAAGAGCCAATTGTTGAACCAGGCGGTGACCACAGAGCTACTGCTATCCATGTGCTCCTTTCCAGTTCTTGTTAACTTGGGACCAATTATAAATATTCTGGATGAGATAACAACTGCTACATTTATTTCAGATATTGATAAAGGAATTTGATCCAAATGTTTTGGGGATCTACATGGTAATATCACACAATGTTTCTGGACTAACTTTGAGCTTGTATGTGAAATTCTTCAACTTATAAAATAATTTTAGCTGCATAGTCTTCACTTTTCATTGTTGATATAACATTACACAGAATCAGTGGAGAAAAAGGAAAACCATTCCATTCCCAGCATTGAACAATAAATTTTGTAAAACTTTACCTTCATTAAAATTTGTCTCTTTTGAAGAAGCAGAGAGAGTTTAAGAATTTTAAAGTTAAATCCTTTCAAACCACTTGCTGTGTTTTTAAATTTGCATTTGAAACTAACCGGTTCAGTAGGTAGAGAACAATTCATAAAATATGAACCATGTGCTACAAACAGAAATGAACAAGAACACCACTGTATTTCATTCATGTGCTGTTTTTGAAATTCTTCTTAACTCTGTACCAATTATAAATATTCTGTGTGAGTTATCAGATGCAACTTTTATTTCAAGCATGAAAAATATCATGATTAAACTGTCACAAGTAATCCAAAATCATTGCAAGACTAGTAAAGTGAAACCAAGAAAACTATAGAACATATGTGAGCTGATCTATCCCTTTCTGTACCAATTAATGTTAAAGCAATCTTTAATCGAGACAAGGGATTTATTATACCACTGAAGTAAGCATAGCATGGGATGGCTTCCATTGACCTTTTCTTAGGCTAGAGTTTCGATGTTTAGTACAGGCTCCTTGCCCTGGAAAGAATTTATAATCAAGGTCTGTGAAAGGCAGCGATTGTTCTCAAGGCTCCAACCGTGTGGGTTAGATGCAAGTGCGCTCATATCCTTCAAAGCCAACAGTTGGCAAGCAGCAAAGTCCTGGAATGATTTTTTTTAAAAGGAACAGCTTTTGCGTATTTTCATTGCTGATTGCTTCTGAAAGCTATTTCTCCTTAATCCAGGAATTCTATTCGTCCAGCATTGGGAAGGTTCAGTGCAGGATTTGTTCTATTGAAATCCAAAGGTTGTCAGTTTGCTCTGGTAATGGCCACTGACAGGGTGCTTGCACATGGATGATCTCTGCCGTTTGGAGAACATTTTGAAAATGAGTGAATTGAAGCTGGGAAATGCATAGCTTCACCAGATGCAGCCACCATTGTTTCTTACAAACATAACTCTGGATTATATTATGAAAATTACAGTGACTGAATTGCTGGTTTTATTTAATTTTTTTAACCTTTGAAAACTGGGGTAAGTAGCTGCTTCAATGTATAAATTTATCGTAATAATTCATTTCATGCTTTGTCCATCACCAGGAGATGGAGGACACAGATAGTCCAAAGCGAAGTATTCGTGACAGTGGCTACATTGACAGCTGGGACTCTGAGCGCAGTGACTCCCTATCACCTCCCAGACATACCAGGGATGATTCCTTTGATAGTCTGGAGTCCTTTGGGTCACGCTCACAACAGACTCCATCCCCAGATGTGATATTTAGAGGAAGTAGCGATGGTATGTACTGACAAAGTACAAAAAGCATATTTCCTATAAGCAAATTAACCAATGGTTACAAGTCTGTGGTATTAATGTCTGTTAGTGCACAACACAATCTTTTAGAGATGTATGACGATCTGGTGGAGACACAGGACTTTGAATATTGGGTTGTATTTAAGTCTCCCATATTGGTCAGAGGCAGGGATGTTAGAGGCAGCATTTACACAAATAAATTTATACAAAGAAATCTATACTCAGTAGCATGTAAATGCTCTTTAATTGACAGCCTGCTTTATCTGTTAAGAATAAGGATTTTAAATTTCAGTGCTTGAAAATGATGTTCAAGACTGAAATAAAATGAGGCATTATTCCAGAGTTGTCTATTTTGTTAAATTGGGTTTGGGCAAGTTGGCACCCGGTTATCTCATAAAACATGGGTTGATAGGAAGCCAAATTGGTTTATATTCATGTTATCTGTAAGAGAACTGATGGATTAATGTGATACGACTGTGAATGTAACTTTTTAGAAAGTGACAAATGATATCTGTCTAAAAGGCAATTGAGAAAAAAAGGCTTAACTAAATTTCTGGCTATTTTCATATCTTTTCTCAATTGTAATGTTTTTGGACTTTTGAAAACCATTGTTAATCACATAAAAGTTAATGAATGAAAATAGAAAAAACCCACTCTAGAAATGCCAATAAAAAAAGACTTTTTATGCAGAGATAGGATTACTAAGGGTGTTACCTTACCTTCTGTAAATGAAAAAAAATGTACACTTAAGATGATTGAGTTTGCAAAATGAAGTATGTTACTGTCTTAGCCCTGGATACTGTTTCCAGACAAATGAAGGTTGTGATGGTGGCAAGATTCAGATTAATTTTGAGCTCCAAGAGAAAACTGATGATGAATACAGCAATTAGTTTGAAAAGCATGGCTAAATTTGAGTCATTTGAAGAGCATGTAACTGATAAAGTAATGAAATATACTTGGATGAACTACCTTGCACCAAGAATATTCTTTTTCACTAAAGTTGATAAACTACCGGGCTTTGGTGTGATATGCACACCAGGTATGATAAAGAGGCGGCTCTAACCATTATGTTCCAATCTTTACCAGCTACAGGCAGGGAGCTGAAGGAGTAATGTTCTACTCAATGTTTACCGTGTTGAAAAAGTAAAAGATGAATAGTTGAAGCTATAGCTTACAGGCCATTATGACCTTGTTGGTATAAAACATTAAAACATATTCAGAAAGGTAGAAGTAAGCATTTTTTTAAAAACCTGCATTTATTTGAGGACATTTGGCATGAATATTAAGGGGAGGTCATGTTTGAAGGTCATGTCTGACAAATTAGATAGAATTTGTTGAAGAGGTAATGAGAAAGATGAATGATATTTTGTTTTTGATTCATTCAAACGATACGGTAAACTGACAGACTGTCAATTAGTGCTCGTGCCTGATTTCTATTGCTCAATTTGTTAAATCTTTTCATTTTTAAGGAGTCTCACTACATTTCTGGCTAATTTTATCTTATACACTTGATTCATCCTTATTAATCTTTCAGTTGCTCTTTGCCTTTTTTTACATTCTTTTTACATTCTGCTCTAGTGAGTTTGGGGAATTAATAATGGAAAGCAAGGAGATACCAGGTGGAATAAGCCGTTACTTTGCAAAAATCTTATTACTTTCATTCTCTTTAGTAAAGATTTTTGCAAAGTATTGGCTTATTCACAATTAATTGTATATTGGGAATCGGAAGAGGAACTCAGCCAATTGCATCATTAGGAAAATGGTACTGAGCAAATAACTGGACTTGTAGACTAAGAAATCACCAGGTCCTGATGACTTCATCTGACAATCTTCAAAAAAAAGTAGCTGCTGTGTTATTTGAAATCTTGACTTAAATTTTCCAAATGCTCTAGATTTGGTAAAGTTTCTCTTTATTGGAAAATAATGAATACAGCTTTCTATTCAAAAAGGTGGGTGGTGGAGGGGGGCTGGGGAAGGTGAGATAAAAATCAGGAAACTACAGGCCAGTTCGCTTCGCATCTGCCATAGTGAAAATGTTAATGGCTGTTATTAAAGACAATACAAGGCAATCATGAATAGTCAACCTAGTTTAATGAAAGGTGGATCATGTTTGACTAAGTTATTGTCATTTGTGTAGTACACTAAGATTTACCACAATCATTGAGGAGATCAGTGGTTATCATAAAATCTCATGGTGAAGGAGGAAAAACATTGATGTGGATAGATTTGTCTGGCAAATAACAATTGGAGATTGACCAGAAATGGCTCTTTCTCAGGTAATAGATGAAGCAAGTGTTGGACCACAAATCATTGCTGAGGCCTCATCTTTATATTATTAATTTCCCCTGAGAAAGTAACAGTGAGCTCCTTTCTCAAAGTACTGCATTAGTAAGTCAGGTGGGTTTTTATTGACAAGTTAATAGGTCATGGTAATAGTGATTAGTATTTTTTAAGTAACGACTTAATCAACTGAACCTCTATTCACTAATTGCTATTGGTGGGATTCAAATGCTTAACAATTTCTTCAGATTACTTTAAAAAATCCACAATTGAATCATAGCATGTTTGATGTAATATTTATGGATCTGACAAAGATTTTGAGAAATGCATTTGAAGTGTAACAGTATATAGATATGTTGTTGGGAGATAAATTGGGCAAGTTTTTTAGTGTAGGTCACATACAAACACTTTTAAACAGATCTTATTTACAATACTGGAGCTCTGCTAATGCTAGACATATCGGGGCCTCAGAGACTTTGCAAAAGCTTTGGAGAATGCCCAAGAGACTTCACTAATAGATTGTTGTTTAAAAAGACAACAGATGAAAGAACTTGTCAGAGCCACCTTCTGTCTGGAGGGGACTTGCTGTTCTAAGAGGGTCATGTGGTTTTTCAAGCAGAGAGAGTCAAACAGGCTTACTCTGTGTGTGTGTGTGTGTGTGTGTGTGTGTGTGTGTGTGCGTGCGTGCGTGCGTGCGTGCGTGTGTGTGTGTGTGTGTGTGCGCGAGAGAGAGACAGTCAGAGAGAGAGACAGACAGAGAGAGACAGACAGACAGAGATAGAGATCAGTTCTACAGTTTTACAGTCAGCAGCAGCAACTGGAACTGGAACAGGACAAGTTGGCAAGTTTGTGGAAAACCGCATTTGGAAGACGGGAAGATCACCCTGGTCAAAGCCCTTGTGGTTCATGCAAGAGGAGAGGACTGGCTGCCTAATGTTTCACTTGAAATAGGAGAAACAAAAAGGCACTCCATAGTGATCTGAAAGAAAGAGGTTATCATCTGGAGAACCCTGAGGGGGCAAGTTTAATCAGCAAGACACTGAAGTGGCTGATGGAAGTAAATCAGTTGGGAAGCAAAGGCAATGGTAGACAGGTAGTTTCATTGACAGAAAGAATGTTTCCACTGAAATTCTACAGGCCCCAATAAATAGTTCCTTGGCATTCATGATGTATATCAATGATTTAGAGTTAAGTGTAGTGACCATAATTAAGATACAAATTATCAAAAGGATGCCTGGATGAGAAGATTTAACTTGCAGGAAGTTTAATTATAGTTTGCTTGTGCAGGCAGCAAAATGGCAAAGAAAATTCAATCCAAAATTCAATGGAAGCAAAATAAGTTCAAGGGATATACAAAGATGATTTGACTCTGAGAAATGTGGATACATTTGCATGCCTTGCACAATACACAAGGCATTCTACAAAGAAAGAAAAATTCACAAGAAAAGGGCTGTGATTAACAAAGAGTTAAAGACAGAATCAAAATAATTAAAAAGTATAAAATCCTGTGAAGTGATGGGGGTCAGAAGAATGGAGATAACATAAAATTCAGCAAAGAATTACTAAAAAGTTAATAAAGAAGGACAAATCAAATTACAAGACAAAGCTAGGCAGAAGTGTGCAATGAGATAATGTTTCCATAGATATTGAAAATAGAAAAGATAAAGTGAACATTAGTGCGAATCTGGAGAATGACAATAAAACAAAAAAATGACAGATGAATTAAAAGAATATGTTGGATCAGAGAGCACTTCAGAGAATGCAAGTAGTATCACAAAACTCAGTGTAAATCATGTATTGGAAATTAGAGAGAAGTTTACAATTAACAGGGAAGTGGCGCTGTACAATTTTTAGAGTTGTAGGCTGACAAGTATTTGAGTTCTAATGGACTTCAGAGATATAGCTGGTGAGATAGTTGATACTTTGGTGTTAGGCTTCCAAAATTCCCTAAAAAGGTTCTATCAGAATGGAAAAGAATTGAATGTAACTTGTTTATTCCAAAAGGGAGGAAAAGAGAAAACAGAATGTAGGCCTGTTAGCTTATTAGCTAATATAGGGAAAATATGAGAAACTATTTAGAAAGAGTTATATCCAAGATTATCAAGAATAGTTGACCTGGATTTATGAGAAGGGAAGGGAAACTTCAATTTATTGAAGTTCTTTGAAGAAGTAACATGCAGTATTGAGGAAGTGATAATTACCAGACTTAGGTTGACAGAAGACATTTGGTTATATGCTGCTTTAATGTTATTGTGGAAAATACAGTAAAAGCTGGAGTTAGTTTAAACTACCAAGTTTGCAGATTGTACAGAAGTAGGTAGGAAAGTAAGTTGTGAAGACAACTTAAAAAGGCTACAAACACGAGGATAGGTGATGTGAATGTGCGATGTCTGACAAATAAGGTAGAATGTGATAAATTTGCTAAATTTTAAATTTTGGCAAGAAAAAATGAAAGGAAAGCCTATTGCTCATCTCTAAGATAGCTACTTACATGATGCACAAACAGCTAGCACACAGGTACCATAAGTAATTAGATATGATCCTTTTCCACTCCCAGCTGTCTGCCTCGAATCTCTCCCTTTTGTTCACCTGTTTCATCCCTCCGCATTCTTGTTACCTAGACATCACCATCTCCCAAATTATTCCATCAGCCCCTCACCAACATATCTCCGCATCTGGATTGTTTTCTCCCTTGACTTGCATTGCAACCCCTTCCCTACCTGGTTCCATATGCCCAGTGTTCCTCCCTTATCTGGTTTGACCTATCACCTACCCAACTCTGCCTGAACTCTCTCCCTTTCCCACTTGGCTTCATCTGTCCATATCCATTCCCCTCATCTGATTCCGCCAATCACCTCTCAGCCTCTGTCTCACCCCTACCTACATATTTTTGACATCCCTCTGCATTCTTGGTACTAATCCAAGGATTTGACCTAAAACATTGACTATCCTTTTGCCCACGAAGTGCCACAATGACTGTATTTTGAATTTAGAGTTTGAGATAACCCTTTAAACATCCGAAGAGTGGAACAAATGACTTTCTTTAGTCGAAAATTTCTATAATTCCAATAAATTATAATAGGATATCTAAGTACTTTTTAAATATGGTGCATAGTTCTACTTCTTCCACTCTATCAGGAAAAGCTCAAGATTCCTACCATATACTGTCTGGAAAATGTTCAGACAAATTGTTTTGTTATTCTGTGCTATTTCTAACTTCACTTAAAGCATTGATGAAATGGATCACAGTGAAGGGATGGATCCATTTCTGATGCCTTTTTTGGGTATTCCTAAAGGCCGTGGCAGTGATTCTGAATCGGATGTGACGCAGAAGACACCTGATGTAAAGCGAGACGATATGTCAGTCAGACGGTCATCCTGTAATGAACCTAAATCGTCCTTGCCTTTTAACCAATATCTGCCCAACAAGCACAATCATACATCTTACATGCCAGCACCTCTCCGAAAAAAGCGGACTGAGCGTGGAGAACACTACAGGAAGAGCTGGAGCAATGCCACCTCATCTATAGGAGCAGAACGACCTTTCAGGTAGGTAACTGTCATTTTTAAGTTATGCTGTATGAATTTCAGGTACTAAGTAACATTAGCAACAATCCCATGCACATTAAATTATGGAGGTACTTTAATATGATTCCATTATGCTTTTAGATACTTTGGGGTGATTGTAAGTTGATGTTCATGCTTCACTAAATGGTTCTCTTAAACTAGGTCATCACACAAATCCTAGAAATTTCTACCAATTATTGAAAAGCAAACAACATTCATGATTTTTTTCCCCACCTGAAAATGGTTCATTGCCATCTTCATGGATTCTAACATGAAGATGATTCCTTCATATAAAATGCAAGGCAGAAAATTGACGTGAGTACACTTGGAAATAGTTGACCTGCAGTAAAATTGATAACAGTCTGCGGAATGAGTTTTATTGTTACAACTTTGGATGTATTCAGCATTTCCCAGTGTATTCGAGAAATAAAAATCCCAAGTACATGCAAACCATCATGGGCTATAGTCCTTCAAAGAGATAGGTTTGATATTTATTCTGATTTGGTGAATACATAAAAGTTTTAAATTTCAGTTGCATGGTTAGCATTTTGGAAGTTTGGTGATGGTAAGACTTCAGTTGGCTACAATCCCAACAGACTTGTAATAATTCAGAATTGTACAAAATTGTACATTCTTGATTTCTGACTTTCTGGGATGACAGGTCATTAACTTAAAATTATATCAGTAATAAAGAACAAATGGATTGTGATCACCTGTGACTTATATTGTAAGTTAAATGTTTTTGCTCTTAATATATCTTGTATAACTGAATAATCATAGTCATCCTGAGCCTATACAAGAAGAATGCAGTGAAGAATCCTCTCAGGGTGAAGATTTTGCTGAGCCATCAACTACATTTCCCAAAACTCAAAAGATTAATGATTCCAAGCCAATGGTCGAGTTTGAAGTGGCTGCTTTTGAGGATGCAGGTGGCCCCAAGAACCAGCTACGAACTTGTCCGGTGGAAGACCCTGGACACAGTGCAGCCAAGGAAGGTACAAGATGGGAGAGGAAGAATGAAGAAGAAATTAAGAAACTGGAAAGAATTCAGAAAGCTGGTATCATGGTCATGCCAGCATCTGAAAGATACAGCAGGTCAGCAATGTTTGTGAGCTCTCATGGAGGTGAAGTAAAGGCATGTTGTGTTGTTAGCTTAGTGGGGTTTTATTGGCATGATTTTCTTTGGAAAATTTTGTAAACTTTGCCTAGTATTTAAACTAGAGCTTGATGTGAAGTATTAAGTTCACCATAAGTAGATCACAATCTAGTGAAATTTGAAGACAATTAATTAAAATATTTTAAAAATTGTAAATTCATGTTAAGGATTTTGGTATTGAATGATTATTTTAAGGTAATTATTGAGATGATATAATAGGAATAAGTGATGAGGCACATGATTATGTATGCGTAACCCCAGTTTGCTGGCTGATGTTCATTTTCGCTTTGGATTTTTGGACATGTTGTCATACGCACATTAAGCAATATTTTCTGCATGACTGTATTCAAATTCCTTGATAATGTGCTGTGTGAATATTTCAATCACAATAGATTGTGCTGAAGAAGCTGCTGTTCACTTATCCAAAAATTTACAGAGCAGCCTTACTCATCTTGGCATGACATTACTACACAACTAACACTTTGATGGAATTTACTTTAGCAACATAATTCCGTGTCCAATTAATATATACACTTCAATACCACATCTTGGCTTTCATGTCAGGAAGATGTTGAGATTTTTGTACAGGTTCTCACTACCACCTCCAACTTTGCCACTAAATCAAATATTGGAACTGTTCACCATGGAAATTAAAGAGGGGATGAAGCCTATGTGCTGAGATTCCTAAAGAATGCTCCCAATAACTGAATTTGGGGTTACAAATTCAGAAAATTAGTCTTAGTGAAAACAAACATGAATTACAAAATTAACGGAGATGAGTGAGGCATTCACTTGTTACAAAAAAAATAATATTATTAATGTCAAGCTTCATCCGTAGGGAGTTAATTTGGAATTTTGGGTTACATGTTCCATCTTTGGGTTATAGCTGAGAATGATGTGACCAAACTTGTTTCAAATATCTACTGATACACATGATTCTTCACAAGGTTACAAAATTGAAGACTATTCTAGAGGAAAAGTGTTGTGCAAACATACCAATGTGCAAATTAGGAGGAAGGGTAGACCAAATAATCCCTCAAACCTGATCTGCTTTTTAATAAGGTCATGGGGTATCTGATTACAACCTCAGCTCCGCAATCCCAACTATCCACTGTAACATTTCACTCTTTGGTTTTCAAGTATGAATCTACCACTGCTTTGGTATGATGGAGCTCAAGTTTGTTTATTATCATCCGTCTACATAAACAACCCAACAAATTGGTGTTTCTCGAGACCACAAACACAAGACAAAATAATCACATATATACATAAAGATACCATTTAAAGTAAATATATATGTGTATATAAGTCTCCATTCCACCATCCTGTGAGGAAGAGAGTTCCAAAGAATCAAGATAATCTAAAAGAAAAAAAATCACCTCGTCTGTCATCAGTGGCTAACTTTTTATTTTAAAAATTATCATAATTTTTGTCTCTAATTTAGTTTAAGTTTATTTGTCACTAAGTACCTTGTACAATGAGAAGGGTTCATTTGCAAACACACTAGTAGGTTATCCATAACATTCATACAGTCATGTAAAGAGCACAACTTAGAGTACAGAGTTACAATAAAAAGAAAGATTAATTAGCACCAAGCAAGGGCAGCATGATTACACTATTGTGGAGTTCATTCAAGAGCCTGATAATTGTGGGGTTGAAACTGTCTTTAGGTCTGTTGATGCATGCTTTCACACTCTTAAGCCTTCTCCAGTTTGGGAGGGTGAAGAAAGTGTGTCCAGGGATTGATAGGTCTTGGCCGTCTTTCATAGGAAATGTGAAATATAGATGGTGTCAATGGAGGGAAGGGAAGTTTGCATTCTAATCTGAGCTCCATTCACTACCTCTGCAGCTTCTTACAGTCTTGTGCAGATCAGCTCCCATACTATGCTGTGATGCATCCAATAAGTCTGCTTTTGATGGTGCATCTGTAGAAGTTGCTGAGGGGCAAGGGGTATATACTGAACTTCCTGAGTCTTCTAACAAAGTTGAGGTGTTTGTATGCTTTCTTTGCTATCACGTCAATGTGTTTGTCCCAAATCTGGTCATTGGGGATATTAATTCTGAAACATTTGAAGCTATTTTCTCTTTTTCCAATGATGTGGTCATAGTGTGAACTCTGGCCCCTCTCATGAAGTCAATGAACATCTTCATCACATTTTCGTTGAGAGAGAAGTTGTTACCTTGGCACCACGTCACTAGACTTTCAATCTCTTTCCAGCATCCTGTCTGATCACTATTTGATACTCAGTCCACTATCGTGATGTCATCAGAAAATTTGCATATGGTGTTGGAGCTGTACAGTCGTAGGTGTAGAAAGAATGTAGTGGGGGACTGAGTATACTTCCTTGAGGAGCGTTGGTATTGAGTATGATCATGGAGGATCACATCCACCATCAGGATCTATGTCCTGCTACTGGGATCCTGAGGGATATTGTTTGTTTCAATGCAGTCTTGACTCTTGATGATGATGAAAGTTTATAATCATATTTCCAAGGACAATGAACCAAAATTATTGCTTGTTCCAGCCACACAGGTGTGTATGATACACCAATACAAATTACCACAGAAAGAGATAATAAATAGAAATGAATGGATAAATAAAATAAAGAATAGATAAATAACCACATTTCCAGTCAGTGCAAGAGAAAATGACATTTCAGTGGAGACCTTGGGTGGCCCGAAGTAGTCTGGGGTTAGAGTAATATGGGGAGGTTCACGAGCCTGACCATTTTTGGAAATAAGCTGATCTTGAACCTTTCTTTCTTTGGCTTGGCTTCGCGGACGAAGATTTATGGAGGGGTAAAAGTCCACGTCAGCTGCAGGCTCGTTTGTGGCTGACAAGTCCGATGCGGGACAGGCAGACACGGTTGCAGCGGCTGCAGGGGAAAATTGGTTGGTTGGGGTTGGGTGTTGGGTTTTTCCTCCTTTGCCTTTTGTCAGTGAGGTGGGCTCTGCGGTCTTCTTCAAAGGAGGTTGCTGCCCGCCAAACTGTGAGGCGCCAAGATGCACGGTTTGAGGCGATATCAGCCCAATGGCGGTGGTCAATGTGGCAGGCACCAAGAGATTTCTTTAGGCAGTCCTTGTACCTTTTCTTTGGTGCACCTCTGTCACGGTGGCCAGTGGAGAGCTCGCCATATAACACGATCTTGGGAAGGCGATGGTCCTCCATTCTGGAGACATGACCCACCCAGCGCAGCTGGATCTTCAGCAGCGTGGACTCGATGCTGTCGACCTCTGCCATCTCGAGTACTTCGACGTTAGGGATGAAAGCGCTCCAATGGATGTTGAGGATGGAGCGGAGACAACGCTGGTGGAAGCGTTCTAGGAGCCGTAGGTGATGCCGGTAGAGGACCCATGATTCGGAGCCGAACAGGAGTGTGGGTATGACAACGGCTCCAGCAGTTACATACATAGTCTATCAAGTCATTCCTTATGAGACACCCTGTTTGTTCTATTTGTCAATAAAATCTTTTCTAAACTGCTTCCAACACTTTGCAATTGTTCCTTAAATAAGGAGATGATATTTTATACAAATTCTGCAATACTTTAATCCTAGAAGTATCAACACATGTATTGTATTAGCCTTACTTCATTTTTTATTTAGCATGCTAATCTTGGTGCCAACATATATATAGCATCAAATGACAGATCCTAAATTAATGAATCATGTAGTTTGAACAACCGTAATTATAGATGTTATTTTATGGAAATGGGGCCCTGTAATTATTGTAATGTAATTGTATTCCATAATACAATGTAGGATAATAACGTATTTGAGCATTTGTGCACACTGTAAGAATCCCATGGTTTTAAAATATACCACAATATACAGTATTTATTCTCTATCCACTTATTTATATACAGTATGTTTTGGACACCTCCGGTATAATGGAACTGAGCACAAGATTATTCTGTGCTGAGAGTAAACTAGATTGGGTTGATCTAGCTTGTAATTAAATAAATGTTTCTTGCAGGGTCTTTTCCATTGAACTATCTCTGCATCTGATTTTTTGTTGTAATAATCATTGATTATATGGTGCCAGTAACTATGATTCAAATTGCTTATCCATTCCATATGGGTTAGTCACCGTTAAATATTTCTAAACTGCTGATTAATGTTTCTTGGCCATTTGTATATTTGCCAAGCTTGTCTCATGTCACCTGTGGCGACAGCTTTGTGTTGGTACTGGGCTATCTCTGTCTCCATTATTGACAAGAGATTTCTGGTGTGTCTGCCTTTGGATCAGGGAGTCAAGGCATAGCTGGGCTAGAAACTAGGCTATCAGTAGAGGTTCTATAATCATCCTGCTCCACAGTAGACAGAACAGTGTCTATGCTTTGCATGACGGGACCAGACAAGATGAAGGTGAACTCTTTCCTGCACTAAGCAAACCCTGCAGGCCATCCTGTCTGTCTAGAACTTCCCAATCAATTACCCTCAACTATCCTCAGTAGCTTGGCCTCTTGAAGTCTCATTTTAGCCACTTAGTTACAGCCCTAGTACATATTCTTGTCTTTGGAAGCTGGTAACCATGACATCCTATCATATTTCTCCTGCACACACAACTATTGATTTTGTCACAGGACCATTTTTCTTTGAGCCTGTCTTGTCCTATATTTTTACATAGTAGGGGAATTAATGGATATGGGAACAGAGATGAGCCTATCAACTGATGGGCTGGATGGCCTGCTTTTTTTTTATGT
Source organism: Narcine bancroftii (assembly GCF_036971445.1). Taxonomy (NCBI): domain Eukaryota; kingdom Metazoa; phylum Chordata; class Chondrichthyes; order Torpediniformes; family Narcinidae; genus Narcine; species Narcine bancroftii. The sequence goes on along the minus strand of NC_091471.1, from coordinate 110,024,095 downwards.
TTTTATGAACATTTGGCACATCAGGAAAACTAATCGTTCCTCCTTGCATTGTCTAATGGTGAAAGTAGCAACTTGTAATGTAGGTTATGTTGGATACCAGCTTCTCTCCTCTATGACAGCAAGACACAGCTACCTCTAGTTGCAGCCTCCTTCTTATGTTCTGCATGTCCTTCTCAAAGAACCATAAAGTTGCTTTGAGAAAGGGCTCAAGGAAGCGAGCTTGGCTGTGTGAAAGAGAGAGTTGCTAAGATGTGTTGTGTGAGCAACCATCCAGATGGGAGCAGGAATGTGTATGGAAGTAAGATGATTATAGAAGGAGAAATTGAGCAAATGATCTGGAAGTCTGAGCATTTGTACCTTGACACACTGATGAGGTTAATAAACTACATTTAGCATTGCAGACATGTCACAGAGGCTTCATTCCTGCTTTAACCACTTCCGTGATACTCTTCAACACTAGGTAGAGGTTTGTTTTTGTGCAGCCAAGAGGAGGTGATGGTGCTGAAGCTGTGAAAGGGAATGAGGATATGGTTGTGGTGGGGTAAAGGACTTCACTCTTCGTATCCACTGCTTTGACTCAGTCCTTAGCGCAGCCTCTGTTTGATCCCTTTCAACCCTGTTTCTGCAGTTTCTCGGCAGTTTCCAGCCAGGAGGTACTATCCTCTGGAAGAATATGAGCAGTGTTTAGAGACCAATTACCTACCTACTCACACTTGCCTACCCTTACTGCTTAATTACCTCAATTAGCAGCACGAGGTGCAAACATGCATATTATAATGAACTGCAAGCATCGACCTCGTTGTCCCTGTGCCCCAGGATGTATGCAGTACCACCCTTTCTCCTACTGTCTTTGTTGGATAAGATTTGATTTTGAGGTCCAGTTATTCACAGTTGTGCCCCATGATCTACCCTGCAGTGAGACTGAACCATAACCCGTTTATTGAAGTGCATGTGCTTTATTGCATTGACAGATTGCTGTATTTGATTAACATCTATGGGGAAAATAAATTTCTGTATGTATTTAGTATAATTTAAACTGATTGACATTAACTCTTATCAGTGATTGAATCATCCTTTATCAAGACCCTTACAATTTGTTTTTAGCTGTGAGTAGCATACCAAATTTTGAGGAGTCCTTAAAAACTTAGGAGTATAGTTTTCCAAGATTTTGTGGCATCCTTGCACAGAAAGCAGCTATGGTCAATGCTCAATTAGAAGCAGAAGACAGAAATCACAAGTGATAAACTTTCTAAATTGCTTCCTGTAAGCTCTGCCCCAACAATGCTATAGCATCCAGCACAGTGTCACCAATTTCCTGTGCATAAAGTGGAATTAAAGTTGCAGAGGATCATCTGTGGAAAACTGCATAATGGAAAAAAATCTTTAAAAATACTGATGGTTTGATTCTTTATAAGTGAGTGATGCTAACAGCTTTTTCTTTCTTTTGGGTGACAAATATTCATGAATTTTCACCTCTATGTGGTAGTCAAAAACAACGGCAGGAAAGCAGTGGGCAAACCACTCCAGATATCATCCTTCGAAGAGAGAATACTTTTTTAACAAGCTGTCAGTACACCGATTCAGAGTCTGAGGAGGAGGAACAGAAAGTCCCAGATCTCGAGAAAGACGACTTCGCTTTGAGGAAGGCTCAGATCCATCAATGCAAGCCCAAGTTGGTGGTCAACCATTTCTTAGCTGGGCAGTGCACGAAGAAGGATAGGGAGCTCTGGGAGAGTATCAAACATTCCTCATGTGGAGCTGAAAGAGCTTCACAAAGACAAGAGCAGAAAATGGAGAGGTGTGCTTTAAATTATCTACAACCAATAATCTATAAATGTATGACTATATATCTATCTCTATGTCTATCTATCTCTATATATCTATGTCTACACACACACACACACACACACACACACACACACACACACACACACACACACACACACACACACGTGCAGACCTCTACTCATGTACTCACAAGCACTTCTACTCATGTACTCACTTTGGAATAAGTAAATACCCTGAAGAAAAATTATTTTTTCAGGGCTGTAGATTTGTCAGTGAATGCAGTCTACCTGCTGCCTACCTGAAGTCAATTCATGGCTCAGTTATTTGTATACATGATGCCGTAATTTCTCCATGTGGCTCACATAAAACATATTTTCAATATATTGCCTTACAACATAGAAGAAGGTCATTCAGCCCATTAAATTTATGATAGCTTTCAGAGCATTCCCATTATACCATTCCCCACTTATTTCCTTTAAGTCTTCTCTTCCTCTCCCGCACCACTTCCTCTCTCTCTCTCTCTCTCTCTCTCTCTCTCTCTCTCTCTCTCTCTCTCTCCCCCCCCCCCCCATAAATTCCATCAAATTGCCACCATCTAGAGTAGGGATATTTTACAATGCCTCAATTAATCCATTTACCAGCAAGTTTTGGGGATGTGATCTTTTTTAAAAACTGGAGCACTTGGAGAACGTGACACAGTCAGAGGGAAAGCATGCAAAATCAGCAGAAGTTTGGAACAATCCCAGGTGACTGGCACTGTACATCATCATTCTGCCCAACTGCAATAATTTCTGAGTCAATTTATGCCCCTTCAGAAACTTAACGTGGCACGTGAGTCATGCTCACATCAATAGCATAGTTAATTGTCTCAGATGACATCCTGTTCTCAGAACAATTGTGGTTTAATAGGATTGTTACGTCAAGTTACTTACACACAAGTAGATTATCTTACATTTCTCTAATTCTGCAAATGTTCACACTCCAATGTACTGATATGTCCCTGCGATCGGTGAAAGATGGTACTATCTACTCCAATTATGCTATGTACCAATCTGCCTATCCACTGATCTCAACCTATGAACCTAGACCTATTGCTATCCTGGATGACCCTCTTATTTTCCTTTGCAATTCCTGCATTGGTGCTTTGGGTCTCAGGTGCTGTTGCATTTAGGTACAGGGCCTAATGGTCATGGCATATGGTATAACAAACTTATAGCACCTCTCTGCACCACTGTTTTTCTCTGCAAAACATGAGAAATAGGAAGGAAGCTATCAGTGTGATGGGAGTAATCTATAGGCCCCTAAATAGCCCTTGGGACATGGAGGAGCAGATAAGCAGGCAGATTTTGGAATGGTGTAGGAAATTCAGGGTTCCATTTATGGGTGATTTCAACTTCCCTATTATTGACTGGCACCTCCTGACTACAAGAAGGATGGATGGGGCTGAATTTATCAGGTGTGTTCAAAATGGATTCCTGACCCAGTATGTGGACCGGCCAACGAGTGGAGAGACCATACTGGATCTAGTAATGAACCTGGTCAGGTGGCGGATAATTTTGGTGAGAGCGATCACAACTCCCTTAGCTTCAGCATAACTATGGAAAAATATAAAAACAGACAAAATTAGAAAGTGCTTAATTGGGGAAAGGATAATATAAAGGGATGAGGCAGGAATGAGTGAAAGTAAATTGGAAACAGATGTTCAAGGTTGAAAGCACAGAAGTAATGTGGAGGAAATTTAGGCACCACTTGTACTGAGTCCACTGTGACAAGGAAAAGATGGTAGGAAAAGGGAGCCGTGACTGATGAAACAGATCAGGCAACTAGTCTAGATATAGGAAGCAGGAAACAGGAAGGGCTCGTGAGAAGTATATGGTAGCCAGGAAGGAGCTTCTAAGTCCATTCTTAAGCTCCTTCCTGGCTACCATATATTTCTCATGAGCCCTTTAAGAGCTTGAAGGGGGCATGAGAAGGCCTTGGCATGTAGGATTCAGAAGAACCCCCAAGGCGTTCTATGCGTATGTGAAGAACAGAAGGATGATGAGAATGAAGGTGGGGCTGGTAAAGGATAAAGGAGGCAAAATGTGTCTGGAGGCGGAGGTGGTTGGGGATGTCCTAAATGAATACTTTGCTTCAGTATTCGAAAGAGATTAGGACCTTGATCAGAGTGATGTTGGAACAGAACAGGCTTGTGTGCCGGACAGTATTGAAGTTAAGGAAGAGGAAGTGTTGAATCTTCTTAAAAACATCAAGATTGATTAGTCCCCGGGTCCAGATGCAGGTTGATGTGGGAAGTGAGGGAAGAAATAGCTGGGGCAGTAGCTATTATCTTTCAGTCCTCTTTGGCTGCAAGGGAGGTGCCGAAGGATGGAAAATGGCAAATGTAGACCCCTTGTTTAAAAAAAGGTAATAGGGAGAATTCCGGGAATATAGACCGTTGCGTCTTACATCAGTGGTGTGTAAACTAATGGAAAGAATTCTTAAGGATAGGATCTATGAGCATTTGGAGAAGTACAGTCTACGCAAAGATAGTCAGCATGGCTTTGTGAAGGGAAGGTCGGGCCTCACGAGACTAATTGAGTTTTTTGAGGAGGTAACAAAGGAAATTGATGAGGGTAGGGTGGTAGATGTGGTCTATATGGATTTTAGTAAAGGATTTGACAAGGTCTTCCATGAGAGATTCATCGAGAAAGTCATTAGGTTCAAGATCAGTGGAACCTTGGGTGTGTGGATATAAAAATAGACGTAAGAAGAAAGCAGAGAGTAGTAGTGGAAGGAAAGTATTCTACCTGGAGGTCGGTGACTAGTGGAGTACCACAAGGATCTGTTTTGGGATCCCTGCTCTTTGTAATATTTATAAATGACCTGGATGAAGAGGCTGAAGGATGGGTCAGTAAGTTTGCAGATGACACAAAGGTTAGAGGAGTGGTGGATGGAGCTGAAGTTTGTTGAATGTTACAAGGGGATATAGACAGGATACAGGGATGGGAGAAAAATGCCAGATGGTGTTCAATCTGATAAGTGTGAGATGATGCATTTTGGAAGGACAAATCAGAAGGCTGAGTACAGGATTAATGGTCGGTTAATTAAGAGTTTGAATGAACAGAGGGACCTTGGGGTTCAAATCTGTACATCCCTCAAGGTTGCCACACAGTTTGATAGGATAGTTAAAAAAACATATGGGATGCTAAACTTCATTAATATGGGAATTGAGTTCAGAAATAGAAGTCAAGTTGCAACTTTACAAATTTCTGGTAAGACCACATTTGGAATATTGTGTTCAGTTCTGGTCACCTCATTGTAGGAAGGATGTGGAAGCTATTGGGGGGTGGGGTGAAGGTGCAGAGGATGTTTACCAGGATATTATCTGGATTAGAAAATAAGTCTTATGAGGCAAGGTTACCAGACCTGGGACTTTTCTCTTTGGAGTGTAGAAGGATGAGACAAGACTTAATAGAGGTCAACAAGATTATGTGAGGCATAGATAGGGTGGATAGCCAGTTCCTGTTTCTCAGGGCAGGAAAAGCAAACACCAGGGGACATATGTACAAAGTTAAGGGAGGGATGTTTAGGGGAGACATGAGGGGTAAGTTTTTTTTAATACAGAGAGTTGTGGGTGCCTGAAATGTCTTGCCAGGGATGGTAGTGGAGGATGAAACATTAGAAGCATTTAAGAGACTCTTAGATAGGCACATGGACAGAGGAAAAGTAGAGGGTTGTGGGGTAGGGAGGGTTTAGTACCTTTTTAGGAATATATGGGTTGGCACAACATTGAGGGCCTGTACTGTACTGTACTATGTTCTATTAGCAAAATAAGTAGGAAGTTATCTGAAATGGATGGTAATGTTCTTGCCTGGTTGTTCAATGAGCATCATTAGTCATTTTGTTCATGTTTAAATCTTCCTCTTTGATTTCTCTTGTTAAAATGTTTTTATGATAGGGACCATTATATATAGCTCATTGATTAATTCATTACATTTAAAGTTTTTGCAGTGTAACATTCTTTATGAATTTCATATTATTTCTTAAAGTTTTGGCATTGAAATAGAATTTCCATTCAGGATAACAAAGGCCCAAATATGGACCACTAGCCAAAATGAATAAAGATTCCACAGAGCAGCCAGAACTCCTGACTACTGGAATAAATACTGTCAGGTGAATTCCAATGACTCCAGAGATGACACACACAGCAAAGGTCATCAGAAAAATTGGAGGGAAGGCTCACAGATGCAAAGATTTAGGGGTGAGAAAAGCCTAAATAGCAAACATTAGACACCATAATAAATTTGTTGGGCTATAGTGAACATTCCTAAAAGTTCCATCACAAACCATTCCAGGCCATGTTTGCAGTGGCTCCCTTCAGCATCTATTTCATTTGTTCTCAGCCTTTTCTTCTCACTCACTTACCACCTTAAGTAATTCCTTACTAACCACAGAGCACTTATATTAATAGATTATCACATAGATTAGAGTTTTATTGCCAGAATTCATTAATATTAATCTTCTTTGCATGGTGCAGGTCAATGTTGTAATTTGCTTTCAATTCTGACTTTTATATCTACTGCCTAGTTATGAATTAGATTCATTTAAGAATAAGCTAGTCCATGCCAATGTTAAGATATTGGGTGGCACAGATAGCCTCGCCATGATAGTGTCATGCTATTACAGCATCAACGACCCAGGTTCAAATCTGTAACTGTCTGTAAGGTGTTTGTATGTTCTCCCTTTGTCTGTGTGGGTTTCCTCCGGTTGCTCTGGTTTCCTCCCACATCCCAAATGTGTAGGGGCTAGTAGGTTGTTGAGTCACGTGGATGTATTTCAGTGGCGTGGGCTTCAGGACTGGAAGGGCCTATTGACGTTCTGTATCTCTAAATTAAAAATTAATAGGAAGATTTCAAAATTGTTCACTATGAGAGTGTTTACAGGTTTAATGTCACAGGTTTAATTTGAAGATTATATCCTGTTGTTTGGGGTTCCTACACCAGAAGAAATAAATGTCATAGCATTACAAGTCTGTTATATAATTGATAATATTTGCCTTCTTTCATCCAACTTCATATGATTTCATTCCCAATATTGTGCAACTAACAATCTCTGTGTTCCCATCCTAACTTAGTGGGGAATCTGATGCCCACCATGAACCTTCACTAAGCTATTTATTTTCTGCTTTCTCACTATGCTCTGCTTCTTTATCCCCTCTGCTGACTGGTGCAAAATTATTCAGCAAAAGTCGCATTCTGACCGCCGAGAGCAAAGTTAGTATCCCTCAGGAAGTCTGCGAGCAAATGAAGTCACCACATAATAATGTGCTCAAAGAAGAAAATCAGATGAAAGCCCCAGATATTGAGCGCGACGATTTGGCTCGGCGAAAGTCCCTGGTTGGTTTTGCTGGTCGGCAAGAGTCTCACACTTTCGTTCGTCCTTCTATCACATCAGCTGATATGGAGATGTGGAAAAGACTCCAACTTTCCACTGATACCAGGTTGTTACTGACCTCCACGTTTGTTGAGTTGTTCTACTTGTGTTGTACTTTTTCATATTAATTACCTATTGAATTTTAGACTTTTAATCTAAAGACAGAGATGAGAAGGAGCTGCTTCTCACAGAAAATAGTGAATCTGTGGAATGATCTGCCCAAGGAAGCAGTGGAGGCTGCCTCATTGAATGTATTTAAGACACATACAAATGGTATGTATTTTTGAAGAACAGGGGAATTAAGGGAGACAGCGAACAGGAAGGTAAATGCAGACAAGTCTTTGGACAGGTCAACCATGAACTTGTTAAATAGTGGAATAAGTTCAAAGAGCCTGATGGTGTTTTCCTGCTCATACTTGTGTAATTGGAAATATAAAGTAGGTTGAACATGAAAAAATAATTACCTTTGGCAATCCTCAACGACTTGTAAATAATGTTTTTTTTTTAATTTTTAAACTGACTAGATTAAATCCAGTAGTGACTATTAGTGCAATGTTGACACCAACAAATTGTTCTTAATTTCAAGGAAAAAAATGGTCTAAGCACGACATCATATTATTTTTTCAAAGAACACTGACCCTTCTTTTACAAAAAATGACCAGTCACCAATGGGTGATTTTACTTGTTCAGAATCAGTTTCATTTCAAGGATATTTATTTAATGGTTTCAGCACTTTGCTGTTTCTGTGCTAATTATAAAGATACTAAGTGAAGTAAACAGGGCTGTTCCCAACTGTTCCGTATCCATAGAGGAATAACATAAACACTTAAAAACAATGTTGATTTCCACTGAGTTGGCTGCTGTGGAGAGGCAGAAACACTTGGCAGTGTGTGTGTAATAAGATTTCCCATCATCATAGAAGACTCTGATGAGCCGTTGTTAAAATATCTGTGAAACATGTTGATAGTCATTACTGTATAGCATTACCTCTGAAGAAAAGAGAAATTTGTGTGCCATATAATAAAATAATTGTGAATTTGAAGAGAAAATTCAAGAGAAATGTTTCTCTGTGTTCCATCCAACATTCCTAAAGCGCCAACAACAGTTAATTTGATCACAACCCTTTAAGTTTCTCTTAATAATTTTTTTTTAATATTAAGTAGCCTCTGAGGAAAGCCAAATAGCAAATCCTGAAATGCAAATATATTTTAGGTTAATTCAGCCAGTCAAATAGGCAACTAAATTAGGGATGTATACACTTTTATACCAACAAAATAAAACCCTCCAATATTGTCTGATTCAATGATATGCACACCTGTTATCTAGTAAATTTCCTGAATTCCTCAATGTTACTGAAGGGGCACATTACCTCTTAACCTTCTAAATAAATCTTGTTTACTCATACAGAAATAGTCTGTTTTCTTCTCAGGCAGTGCACCAGTTTTAAACAAGAGGACAGATTTTTGACCTCCAACAGACCTCTGTGTTTGCCATTGTGTATGCATTAGGAAGTGGCATAAAATTACTTAGCATCTAACTCTCCCTAACTTTCCCCTTCTTTCACCTCTTGACAAGTATGCACGACTATTTTCTGACCCTTCACAGTAATATTTTTACCTCCGTTTCTGCCTGCTTTTGGGCTACATTTGATTTTGTTGAAGTTGTACTCTCGATGCAGATCTGACAGATCTAATGTTAAATGATCGGTGAATGCAACGTACTGGTAGACAGTGAAATAAACCAGTCAGCTAATGTCACAACATTAGGGGAGGCGTTTCATCTACTCCAGCCTGTTTGACCATCATTGTAAATTTACATCTTAACTCTATTCATGTTTTCATAACTCTCAACTGCTAACAAAATTCCATTCTCAGTTTTGAAGTCATTGTTTGACCCAGCCTTAACAACTTTTAAAGGACTTAATTTCAGATTTCTCTATGGCCCAATCCTGATTTTAATTTTATACACTCTTTTGAACTCTTCCACCAGAAGAAATAGTTTCTCTATTTGAACCCCAACAAATGCTCTAATCATCTTCAATGTTTCAATTAAATCAACCCTTAATTTTCTATACTGTGGAGACTCTGAGCATAGTCTGTTAATTTGTGCTCATAATGTAACCCTTTTAGATTTAGTATCACTGAGTTAACCCATGCTACACTCCTTCCAAGGGCAGTATGTCCTCCTAAGGCTCTAGAGCTGACTTCATGACTGCAGAAGCGATGCAGCCAGAACTCTGAACTTCTAATCCATTCTATTTCATCCCTCTTGAGGTTCAAATTCATCAGATTTTAGAAATGTTATGTTTTAATTCAGTGGTTTTCAAACTTTTTCTTTCCACCCACATACCACTTTAAGTATTCCCTATGCCATAGGTGTTCTGTGATTTGTAAGGGATTGTTTAAGGTGGTATGTGGGTGGAAAGAAAAAGTTTGAAAACCACTGTTTTAATTGTACCTAATTGACACGTTATGTGCATGGTTTCATAACTCCAGAGGAAATGGGCCAATGATCATTTTTCTCAAGCAAAAGATTTCAGTAACAATTAGGTCTAGAGCAGTGGTTCTCAACCTTTTTTATCCACTCACATACCACCTTAAGCAATCCCCCACAGAGCACCGATGGCATAGGGATTACTCAAAGTGGCATGTGAGTGGGAAGAATAAGATTAAGAACCACTGCTTTAATTGTTCACTCATCTACTGTATCAAGTTTCTCACCATTTAGAAAATACTTTAAAATTGATGATTCCAGTTTTGCACAGTTTTATTTTTGTTAACTGTGTGGCTATAAAAAAAATAATATAACAAGTTGAGTATCCTTATATTCAGAAGGATGAGAAGGCTTGATAGATGATTATTTTGGGGGGTGAATTTTTTGAAACCAAAGTCAGTTCAAAGATTAATTATTTGCCATCTGTTTCTAACTTTCATCTTTCTCCACTCTCCATAAATCCGTGCAGTGAGGAATCTTCCAAGTCAATCAGAAATTGTTCTGAAGTGAATCCAAAGTCTGGAACTGAAGTAAGGAAAGCAGCTCAGGATGACCTTGCCTATCGTAGGGCAAGAAGCAACAAGAGAGCTTCACTGAGCTGCCAGCGCTTTGTGCATTTTGGCCCAGTAACGGAGATAGATCAGCAGCGTTGGGAGAAGTTAAGCATCAGCAGGGCTGGCTCGGGCAGTGAGGCAAATGAAGAACCAGATAGTTGCACCATCAAAGCCTACACCTGTCATCTCTTACCCTCAGTATCTTCAGCAGTCATTCTCAACTCACAAGACCTTGCAATGGGAGATAGGTCCCGAGTCCCTGCAGGCAGTGAGGTAATTCTTGCCTCCCAGAATGAGATCAGGTACATTTTGCTTTCTTTCAACTGCTCTAGATTGAGAGAATGTTTGAACACTTGAGCATGTGCTGTTTGGAGCTTCAAATAAGCATGATCCTTTAACATGACGTTTGAGGCCACTCATTGTGGGCAGCATGGTGGGCAGTACAGTTGCCGATGTGGTTAGCACAGCACCATTACAGTGCCAGCGATCGAGACTGGGGTTTGAATCCTTTGCTGTCTGTAAGGAGTTGGTACCTTCTCCCTATGTCTGCATGGATTTTCCCTGGGGGCTCTGGTTTCCTCCCTCTGTTTGAAATCTACCGGGCATTGTAGGTTATTTGGGTGGCAAGGGCTCATGGGCTAAAATAGCCTGTAACCGTGCTGTAGGTCTTTAAAAAATTGTGTGTATGATCAGCTCTTTATTCATTAATTCCAGCATTATAAATAACTTTGCTATATAGAGACTTCAGCCTTCTGCAGTATAATTTGTTCAATGTGTTTTTTCAACAATAACACAATAAAAATGAGCCACACTGCAGTCCAGACATTGTTGCACCATCCATTTATACTGCCAGTGCAACCACTTCACTTGAGTCTGGATATGTGTACCTGTTTTCAGTTCAGTTAGGTCATGTTTATTTTCTGAGCTGTTTTTTCTTTTTTTTTCAGAATCAGGATCAGAATCAGGATTTATTGTCATGAACAAGTCATGAAATTCAGTGTTTTGTGGCAGTATCGTAGTGTAAACATACATACTATAACCATCTTACAACATTACTATAAAAAATAAAATAAAAATAACAATAATAGGGCACAAAAAGTAAGGCAGTGACTTTGGTTCATTGATTATTCAGGAATCTGATGGCAGCGGGGAAGAAGCTCTCCTTGTTCCTCTGAGTGCTCGTCTTTAGGCCCCTGTACCTTTTTCCTGATGGTAGCAGAGTGAAGAGGGTATGGTCTGGGTGGTCGGGGTCTTTGAGGATAGAGGCTGGTTTTTTAAGACACCGTCTCATGTGGATGTCCTGGAAGAAGTGAAATCTGGTGTCTGTGATGTCTCAGGGTGAGCTAATAACCCTCTGGAGTTTATTCTTATCCTAGGAGTTTGACATATTGGTTCATTTCAAATGTTTGTGGAAGGCAGTTTATGAATAATGGGAAATAGTGGCTCAGTATGATAATTTGAAGTGATTGGTTTGATAACATTTGGAATTTTTGCACTTTTATCTCTGCTGGCACAGTAAAAGTATTCTAACCTCTCTTTTATCCTCCTCAACATTTATCTGATTGCTGATGGCAGCCAATGGCCCCTGACTCCCTTATGGATCACTGATCCAACAACATACTTTCCCCACTCTCTGCAAAATGCCACTACTTCCAACCTATCACATGATAGCTAGCATATCCACCGATTGGGATTATGCCGCCCCCAGTTCCCTCTGCCCATTGACCCACTTTCCCCCCCATCCACTCCCCATCCACCACTTTCTCTCTGCCACAATGAGCTTCACACAATACTTGTTTGGACAATGAGTTCATAACCATTCATTCTCCCTTGAAAGAGAGCAGCAAGTTGAGCATGTTAACAACATTCATGTAATGAATTACAGAATGCTTTGCTGCCTTGTGTACTCCATTAATCAATTCAATTGCTTGGACCATTTAGGAGGAGCCAGAGCTAAGCAGATTGGTCTCGAGGTTCATGATGGTCTATTGATTGCAAAACTGTCTCCCATTCATTAGGATTCACTCTTTAATCACTTGCATTATGGTGACAATCCATGGAGCAGTGAAGACAAAGATATAAAGTAGGGTCCCAGAGTGCTTCACAGGCGGTAAACTACATTTTTGTAGAGCGCTCTGAGACCCTACTATTTTTTTGTTGAAATGTAGGATATGTGGAGCCAGCAATCTCCTCATAATACTAAAGTGAAAATATTCAATCTGTTATAACAGCAATAATGGAAAAAAGAATTGCCCGGGGCTTCCACCTAACTCTCCTGCCCCATTTTTGGGATGGTGTTATTGATCTTTCACCTCTATGTGAGAGGGAACTCAGGCCTCAGAAACTCTGTTTGGAAGGAAACGCCTTCAACAGCGCCACATCCTCTCAGTATTGCTGCGAATTCTATACCCAAACCCCTGGAATGGGATTTGAATCCGCAGCTTTCTGACCCAGAGATGAGAGTGACTCAAAGCTGATATTTAAAGGAACGGTGGCAAACTTTTCCTACAAAAAATGATTTTTCTTTGCAATTGGTCCAGATGAATAGAACTTTCAGTGGTATTGTGTTGGAGATTTGCATCATTCTTAACATTTTATTTTAAGGAGTATTTGTTGGCATCTTTGCACAACTTTGTTTTGCCTCTGATCTATTTGACATTAAACCAAGCAGATGGAGTATTGCAATTCCTGGATGATATTAGTTTCAGTCTAACTAATCTAGGATCAACGATAATAATTTCCAGCCAATACTTCTCCAATTGATAACTTACTAAAATTGAATTTTCATCAAATGAGGCTAAGAATAATATGGACTTGGTTTAAAAAAAGAATGGTGTAATACCGTACAAGTAAAATACAGCAGCACAGCAAAGGAATAGGAAAGTAATAGTTGTGCAATCGGTCAGCAAGTCTCCATATAAAGTGCACTGCATTTGTAGCCACATAACATCGACTAACCTCAAACACATTCTGGATAATAATAAAAATACTGCTCTTATATTGAGTACCAAGTATGACAGTTCAACGCCGTGGAACAATCTAACCTCTGTTCAAATAAACCAGTCATATTCCTGCAAAAATATACATGGCAACTTTAGACTTCATCATGAATTCCTTTCCTACCTCTCCTGAGTTAATCCATCATGAGTTTCTGTTTGTGTTTTTTTTTTCCCCCGTGTTTTTTTGCTGCATCTCCCTCTGTTTCCGGATACTTCCTGTAGAGAGTCCTGTGGGAACCCGTCATTTTCAGAGAAAAGTACGCTCTGGTCGAAGCTCAGACATTACTCTTCTGTGCAGAAGATGTAAAAGATTTATGGGTCTAATATTTAGGGAGCAGAACCGTGGGGGCAGGGTGGGGAAATCTGGCAGAGTTGGGGTCCCGCCAGATTTAATGACTGGACAAGAGAGTAATTTTTCTTCAGGTTCCTGTCCAGAAGTCAGCCAAAATTGATAGGCTGCTGCCTGACGAGGTCGGTTGTTGGAGGCCGTCGCTGGGGATCCTTGGGGTGGGGTAGAGTGGAATGAAATGATTAAGGGAAGGATGAACCTATGAAGAGCCAAGAAAACTACTGCTGATTCTTTTGGCCCACAAGAGGTGTCTGAACAAGCACTTCATTTATAATCAAGAGCCCAGGTCTCCATTGCATAACTGAGCTTACCCAGCATGGCCAGTGGTCGGTAAATTTAAGGCAAGTTTTCAGCTCTGGAAGTTTGTTAACCAGTGCTTAATTTACTGCGTTCAGGGGAACTAGGAGAGGGAGAGAGAATCCCTGTGCTGCCAAGTTCAAAATGACCTCTGATTCTCAAAGCTTACATTGGGTATGTTTGATGCCTGCGGGAGGGAGATCGTTACAGTTGGTGAGGAGGGAGGGAGGTGAGACAACATCAGGGTAGTTCTGTTGCCCTTTCTCGGACTTCATGTTGACATTTGTATCAGGTGAGGAATCATCAGTCCATCAGAAAATGTGGACAAAAAAAATGGCATTGCTGCATCTGGCAACCAAATACCCCACTATCCTGCACCCACCTGCATGTGTGGAAGCTTTGGATGTGATCCTGAAGGTTGTTGAGGTAGATGGAAACTGAACAAAGCCACACTTTTGAAATGTGTCAGGGAGGCCCACACTGTTAGCAGTCCCTATTCCCTTCACAGGCCTCGAAGACTGCAGAGAAAGCAACAGCATGGCATGGAGGTAGAGCTGGCAGATGTCCACCTGCTCAGGCCTGTCTACACACATTGGTCTTCACACAGATCTGCAATTAGCCAGGCTCCTGAAGGTTAATGGATGCAAGTGTAGGGAGTGATAAACCCAGGTTTAGCCCACACTCATTGTTGGCAGGGTTTTGCTGTGATTACTGGTTTACTTTTTAAACCCTGCTTCCAAAATACTTCCAAAGAAAAACAATATTTTTTCTCTTCAGAATATTTAACCTAATCTATTGTAAATGTGAAAAGATAACTTATTTGATCTTATCTCACCTTGTAAATCTTGTTACCTCACTTTCTAATAGTCGATCCTTTCCTTCCTTGTCTAATTTACCTCTTCTTCCATAGCTATAAACCTGAAGAAACTTTCCTTAGTGATACTTACACAGCGGAATATTTTCGAAGGACCCTTTCTCCTGTCCTGGTTGCTCAAGCAGTAACAATAAATGAGGATGTTCAGGATTCCAGCGAGGTATCTGAAAATGAAGATGAGAAAACCCCAGATAGAGAGAAAGATGACATGATGAGTCGGTGGATAAAAGGCACCTTCAAACAAAGCAGTGGTACCTTTAATAGTTTTCTCCCAGTTCCCAGCTCACAGCGTAGTGAGTCGTTCAGTAATGAAGGATGTGAGCAGGAAGTGAAGAAAAGGAAAAAATCCAAGGATGAGACTCCATGGATGTGAGCTACTTGTTTTCATGGACTGACAGTTTGCTGTTGTACTAGTCTGACGTGCACTTAAATCTATCTAATTACTTGTGTGGGAATGTCTAGATTTAAACAAGTAGCTCGTTAGTGCTTTAAGTTTGTCTTGGTCTGTGTGTCATCAAGATTGTTGAACTGTGCTGTTAAAATGTGTTTTATGACCTTTTGATGTGAGTGACAGTCCATTTTTTGATGTAATAGCTTGTTATATCTTAACACGCATTAAGTGTGCAGGATGGGCTATGATTTGTCCAAGAACTATTAAGATTTTCATTGCATGAAGTGATCACTTTAACTTGATGTTATGCCAGTTCTTTTAAAAAACTCTTTTTGGAGAACTGAAAAATCAGCACTGCTTATATTTCTGAATTCTTCATGCAGGAAAATTCGAAGTAAAATGTCTGTTCTAATTTCAGATCTAATTAAAATTTCTGAAGCATAAAATGTAGTGATGAACCATTAGAGATTTGTAGTCTTACATATAACTTTGTCTTATTTTGAAAGAATAAGATAATCCGTGGTAAACTTTTGTTCATTTGTGAATAATGTCACAGGTGTTAACTAATATCACCTGACCCAGCAAATGGCTTATTCATAGGGGATATGTTATTTATAGAAACATTTCAACACAATATGCTGAAAGGGGATGTGACCAGGTAGAATTCCAAAGAACGGGATATGTTTTGATTCAAGTATGTTTATTGTCAGAGATTGGGCTATATGTCTGTAATTCATTTATTATTCGTTCACTGTATTGGCTGTGAAAAGCTGGAGGAGCAGGCTTTGAGAATCACTATAATCCAAATTAAGAAGGTATGATTGTATGGTAAGATCCTGGATTTTGATTCAACAGCATTCCCAGTTGCATTTGTTCTTTTAAAACTGACAGAAGTTGTTGGTTTGGAACTGCTGCCAAAGAAATCTAGACATACTGCTGTGGCAATGCATGTAGGTCTGCTCTAGTAATAATGTTTAAGCTGGTGGATGGGATGGCAATCAAGCAGGCTGCATTGTACTGGCATAAGTAGTGGATCTGAATTTAATAATAAATTTAATTTCTTGAATTCATTTTTTATTGTTTCATCGTAGATACATTGTGCCAAATATCTATGAGAAATATTTTGAATGCAAGAACTGAAATTGTGTGCATCAAATACAGAGCTCGCTGTTTTGCACTTTTCCAATTGTTTGTAGTACCTCACTTATTATTGCTAAATCATTCCAGCATGTTCTAATATTTGCAACACCCATAAGGAATGTCATTATTATAATTTAAGCCTTTGGTTACTTTGCTGTCTATACATAAAAAAGATAGAGAAGTACAATATCTGCAGTGGTTTTGTACAAAGGTTTCTCCTTTAATGACCAGATTGTGTGAACTTTCTTTGCCATGTTCATATCAATGAAATACTTGATAATGTGATTTTCTGTAAATTAGCCTTTATGAGAAATAGATTCTTCCCTTAATTCTGAAATAGTATTATTATCTCCAAAGGTGCAAAATCATAACTTACTGAATTTAGTAAAACAATACTACATGGACCTTTGAAATGTATTATTCTTGCCAATAACTTTTTTGAAACTACTTGATTTGTCCAATGGTGGCCAGTCCACCAACATTTCTTTCCCCTCTTTGTTTTCTTTATCTTTCCCTTAAGTTCATAGCACTGACTTTCATGTTCAGAATTTCTCTTTTTTTTTCTTTACTTTTTTTTTTATTTATTTTTTTTTCTTTTCTTTTTCAATCTTTTTATTATTATTATAATTTATAAACACATACAGTTCAAAGAGATATAAAAAAATACATAGTAAGTAATGAATTAATACAGAGATATTAAACAATAATATTACAGAATAAAAATATATCATTAAAAAAATTTTGATCAGTTTAGGGTGTGAACTATCTCTAAAAAAAAGATATAATTAATAACAATATATGAAAAAAGAGGAAAAAAAAACCCCAAAAAAGAAGAAAAAACAAATCTGAATTAAAAAAAACTTTTAAAAAAACTTTAAAAAAAAACCTACAGATATAGCTAAACCACGCCGATCACTCCGATCTCATCTTACAGCCCAATTATCATACATAATCATAGAAAGAAAACAGAGCCAGATCAACTCACCACAAATGAAAATATTGAATAAATGGTCGCCAGGTTAACTCAAACTTAGAAGGGGATTCATAGACAGAGTTTCTAATTTTCTCTAAATTTAAACATAGTATAGTTTGGGTAAACCATTGGAAAACAGTGGGAGGATTTACCTCTTTCCAATTTAATAGTATAGATCTTCTAGCCATTAGTGTAAGAAAAGCAATCATACGATCCGCAGGAAGAGATAAATAAGTCAAATCTATCATAGGTAATCCAAAAATTGCAGTAATGGGATGTGGTTGTAAAACAGAATTTCTAATCCTGTTTCTTAAATTTGCCAAAGTCCTAAAAGTTTCTACAAATGTAGGGTTCAATGTATGAAAACAAAAAGTGCTAGAAGTACTCAGTATCTTTGGGGAAAGAAACAAAGATAAGGTTTTAGTCTGGAACCAATTTTGGCTGCTACTATAACTGGTATGTTATTCAGCAGCCTGGTTTTGCATTCCAGTTGTTGCACATGATACATAAGATGAACACATCGTTCTCAAGTATATGGTTATTCATTTCATTTAGCCAGTAAATGAAACTAACTTTAACCAGTGAACAATAATGAAAAATAATTTTATCTCACAGCCTTTATGGTGTAATTCACAATATTTGAATAAATACATTGGTTAAGAAGAGTGGGTATAAACCACTAGGGGGCGATACCAGTCGGAATCAGAACTTATTGTCAAACAAGTCACAAAATTTGGTGTTTTGCGGCAACAATAATATAAAAAAAATTAAAATAATCATGCACAAAAAGTAAGGCAGTGTCCTTGTTTCATTGATTATTCAGGAATTTGATAGCAGCGGGGAAGAAGCTGTCTCTGTGCCGCTGAGTGCTTGTGTTTATGCTCCTGTACCTTTTTCCCAATGGTAGCAGAGTGAAGAGGACATGGCCTGGGTGATGGGGGTCTTTGAGGATAGAGGCTGCTTTATAAGACAGCGCCTCATGTCGATGTCCTCGATGAGGTGAAGTCTGGTGCCTGTGATGTCGCAGGCTAAAGTAACATCCTTCTGGAGTTTTGTCTTGTCCTGAGAGTTGGCACTTCCATACCAGGCAGTGATGCAACCAGCCAGAATGCTCTCCACAGTACACCTGTAGAAGTTTACGAAAGCCTTCAGTGACATACAGAATCTCCTCAAACACCTCACAAAGTATAGCTGCTGGGAGGCCTTCTTTCTGATTGCATCAACACAGAGGCTCCAGGACAGATCCACGAAGATGTTGACACTCAGTAATTTGAAGTTCTTGACCCTTTCCACTACTAAGCCCTTGATGAGGACTGGATTGTGTTCCCCTAACTTCCTCCTGAAGTCTACAATTATCTGCTTGGTTTTGCTGATATTGAGCACAAAGTTGTTGGTATGACACCACTCAAAGTGATGATCTACTTCCTCCTGTACATTCTCTCATTGCTGCTTTGATTCTGCTGACAACTGTGATGTCAATGGCAAACTTGTAGATGGTGTTGGAATTGTGCCTGGCCACCCAGTCATGGGTGTACAATAAGTAGAGCAGTGAGCTAAGCAGACATCCTTGGGGTGTGCCTGTGTTGATAATCAGTCAGGAGGAGATATTGTTTCCAATTCATACTGTGGTCTTCCAAAGAGAAAATCGAGGATCCAGTTGCAGAGTGGGATACAGAGGCCTAGAGTTTGTAGCTTCTTGACCAGCACTGAGGGAATAATGGTATTGAAGGCCAAGTTGTAGTTGATGAAATGTAGCCATTATATATGAATTGCTGTTTTCAAGGTGATCTAGATCTGAGTGGAGAGCCAGCGATATTGCTCTGCTGTGGAGCGATTGTGACGATAGGTGAATTGCACTGGGTCCAGATCCACTTAATTCAGGCCATGACCAGCCTCTCAAAGCATTTCATCGCAAAAGAAGTTAGTGCTACTGGGCAATAGTTATTGAGGCAGCTCCCACTACTATTTGGCCTCCATTGACATTTGCAGAAACTTTAGGATTTTAGGGAATTTATGAAGATGTTTCTGCCTCCAACTAGGAGTAATTATCCCAGCAAAAGAAATATAAGGGAATTTTTAAAAATATTTCCTTTACTATTATGTAATAAATATTATAATAATTAGTCTATTTCTATTATTTGAGCTATATTTTAAATTGTAACATCAGGGACCAATTGCCCTTGGAACAGGAATTTCCCTCGATCAGCAATTAGTTTTATCATTAAGCACACATCACATAAAGAAATTATTATTGTGGAAATTTGAAAATTTTAATCTTATGCATTATTTATGTTTTTCTTGTTTTATTGTAAATGTCTGTGTTCTTTATATTTGATCCTGTAGATTCAGTCCTACAGCAGCCCTGTCTGATGATACAGGGTAAGTGGTTACTTGAATTTAAAAATAAGGAATTGCATGGCTTGATCAATATTCACAACTTCTTACTAAACCACCAAGAATAACGTGTTTGTTTAAGCTTGTGTGATTAACTGACTTGACTCTATGTAGCAATATGCAATCCTTTGCACAAGAAACAGGTGAATTTCCACTGATAAAAACAAAACCAAATTCAAGAAGAATACAATTTGGAGTTCTTAATGTATGCCAGTTCCTATTAAGTCATTGTGAAATAAATGTCCACGTGTATTTTCCCTATCCACAGACTTAAAAACTTTTGTAGTTCTAATTCAATTCCTGTTGTATCTGTGATTATTAAGTATAACAGCAAATTATTTCATAATTAAAAACTGATTACCCTGAAAGGCAGGCAGAGATTTAGGTTTTGAATGGGTTGGGTGAGGAGTTATGGCTAAGAAGTGGTAATGTTCGTGGGAGGGATCATAAAGTATCTGGAATGCATTTTATTCTTTGGCTGGGTTTGTATTACGCCCACACATATGAAATATGTTTTCTGTATTATACTTTCATCTTACAAAAAGTGAACTAAATATGTTCTTAATAATCCTGTGCAAAATTTTCAAAAAAAATTCTATATGTGTTTGATGAAAGGATAATTTTCAGGGCTAGGGGAAAAAAGTTTGGAGTGGAACTAATTGGATAGCTCAGCCAAAAAGCCAGTAGAATTTTGTGTTGTGCATGAGATAAAAATTGTTGTTTTAACTCAAGGTTAAAGGTGCAAGGAGTTGGTGAGGGGAGTGGATGGTGGAAGAGAGCCTCAGTGTAAGGGGTAAGGTTTTGGAATGTGGAGGATGGTACATTGAAACCTATTTCTTGAGCAACTGTTTTTCCCTGCTGCTACATGTGAACTTGGTTAATGATATTTTGCATGCCTACAAACAACTTCATGTTCTGAATTTACTTTGTGAAACTGAATTTGAAGCTCTGAGCTTTTCTCAGCAGTCATAGAAAGTGGATGCCTACATCTTCATGAATGTTTCAATGAAATACTCAGAGCATGTCATTAATCTGTTTGGACCATGTGTTAAATCACAATAAAGCTAAATCAAAAGATGAAACTCGGGAAGAATAACCGTTCAGCTCAAAGTGGTGTGCTCTTGGTGTACAGTGGTTGAAGTTTTCTTTCAAATTATTGGAAATTAATTTGACATTATATCCACAACAACTTAAATAACAGAGAAAGGAAGTATCTTGTTTCTCTGCCCTATTTTTCTTAACCAAGCATTTGGTTTTTGGTTCTTCCCTGACTCTCAGTCAAAGTACCTGACAAAATGCTTTCAGATGTTCTCTGACTAAAATAGCTAAAATAACTTTACAAATTTATAAAAACAGCTTGTGATAAAATGTAACGGGAAATACAGCTGCCAGTAGATTATTTAGCAAAAATGCAAAACAAGAGTAGTAAAAATTTGAGTTTACAATTGTAGACTTTATAATTTCAAGAGGTAAACAGGAATTTTCTCCCAAAATAAGAGCAGGCTTCATAATAAAGATTCTGTAAAATAACAGGTTTTTAGATTTTAATCTAAATTAATCTTCTGTGAACCAATGAAAGTATTGTGTGCAGTTGTGCTCAATATAGGAAGGATGTTGAAACATTGGAGAGGATCCAGAAGCAGTTGATCAGGATGTTTCCTCTATTGGTTGTTTAACCTGTGAAGTGAGTGAAGACAAATGTGGATTGTTTTTCCTGAAGCATCAGAGACAAAAGGGCGACCTGATAGAAGTATATAAAATGATGAGAGGCACAGTCAGTGTCACTTTTCCAAGGTGGTGGTTTCAAATAGCAGAGGATATAAATTTGAGATGGGCGGGAGGAAGTTTAAAGGCAAGTTTATTCATATGGAAAGGTGTAGATGCCAGATTGTGCTTCCAGGGATGGTGATAGAAGCAGATACAATAGCTCAGCTTAAGAGATAATTATACAGGCACATGAACAGGCAGAGAATAGAGGGATATAGACCATGGGCAAACAGATGGGATTGTTTAATTTGGCATCATGGTTGATACAGTGGGTGAAGGGCCTGTTCCCAAGCGAACTTTCTATATTTTCTGTTTTTCTTTGATATGTGACAGTTAAACCTTTGTTCATGTACACCTGATGTTGTCCAGCTTTAAAGCTGTCTCATCCCTATGTCCTTTATCCTCAGTTCATACTAATTTGATGATGCTGAATCCTGAATTGCATGGATTCCATACATTCAGCCAGATAATAAAGTGTATCAAGCACTCAAACTCAATGCATTGCGTGTTCGAATGTCATGTTGAGCTTGTCCATTTGCATGACTTTTCATTTGACTTTCATTCTCCTAAACACAATAAAGAGCAATCATGACTAAGCTGTTAAATCTCAACCAATGGGTAGTGTAGATAATGAGAAAATTCTCTGATTACGAGAAAGCATAGGTTGAAGGTTAAGTGGTCAGAGATTTGGAGATTTACGGAATTTTTCATGCAGAGCAGTGTTGAAACCAGGAACTCGCTGCCTACAAAGGTGATGGAGATAGGTACTGTCTCAAGAGTATTTAGATGAAGAGTTGCAGTGTAATGGCTGAAGGATTAGGGTCAAGTGCTGGGAAAGGGGATTAACATTGATCAGTGCATGGCAAACACAAGAAGAGCTGATGTTGGAATCTTGAACAAACAAAAGGAAGCTGGAGGGAATTAGCATGTCAGGCAATGTCAAGGGACAGAAATAGACTGGACTGCCAATGGTTCAAGACTGGCTCTTTTTCTCAGTACGAGTTTGCCTATCGGGTGTATTGTCATATTGTAAGGTAAAAACATCATGAGATGGGACCGGAGAAGGAGTCACCCAGTACTAAGGAGTAACAGAATGCAGATGTAACCTTGTACACTCAAGATAAGCTTTGCACTAACAAGAATGATGTGCAGCAGACTAACAGAGAAGGATAGCAACAGTTTATTCATTGGACAATGTCATGGTATGATAATTTACTAAGTACGTATCCTGAGGTATAAAAAAAAACACCACTTGCTGATAACGGCAGAATGCGCCTTCTCCAACTAACACTGTTAGTTGCAAGTGTTACAATCCGGCAATAAAGAACAAAGAACCTTGATTTCGACTCAGTCTGGTGTCTGACTCACTCATTCATGAACAAAGCAGACCTAACACATATACAACATAAAGATGAACCGAAGTTCTGAATTGCTGCAGGCAATAACAATATTATAAATTGAACAATATACCTTGAGTCAGAAAAATAAATATTAAAAAATGAAACATAAGTATTTGTATTTGCAGTTAATACAAGAAAAATGATGTTTCAAAAGTACATACAGAAATTTTGGTAATCCAAGAATAGCTAATAGTTAGGGTTAGGGTATTATGGCGAGATTCAAGAGCTTGATTGATGATGGGGAAAAAAAAAACTGTTCTTGAACCTAAAGGTGCCAGACTTCAGGCTTCTCTGGTAAAGAAGAGAGGCTGCAGCTGCTGAAAAACTGTGACAACACACCAGTTGCTGGAGGAACTCAGTGGACCAGGCCGCATCCATGGAAGGCAAAAGATAGCGAACATTTCAGGCCAAAACCCTTTATCATGAATTTTGATGCCCATGATAGACCTAGCTAGATTTGCCACTTTTTGCACTTCATTTGTAACGAAAGGAAGTTGATGAGCTGAAAATGTTAATACGAGCAGAAAAAAATTGTAAATTTAAAACTCCACTGGTCTTGAAGGCGATCTTATAAGATAGACTTAGGATCAGTACCCATGGATTGGAGGGTAGCTAATGTTACCCTACTATTTAAAAAGGGGGGTAGAGAAAAAGCGGGGAATTATAGGCCAGTGAGCCTTACATCAGTAGTGGGCAAAATGATGGAATCCATGATTAAGGATGTAATAGCAGAGCATATGACTAGCAGAGAAGGGATCGGACAGAGTCAACATGGATTTACAAAAGGTAAATTGTGCTTGACAAATCTATTGGAGTTCTTTGAGATGGTGACAGGTAAAATAGATGGGGGAGAGCCAGTGGATGTACCTGGACTTCCAAAAGGCCTTCGATAAGGTCCCGCATCAATGACTGGCTTCCAAAATTGAGGCTCATGGGATTGGGGGCAAAGTATTGATGTGGATTGAGAACTGGCTGGCAGGTAGAAGACAGAGAGTGGGGATAAATGGCTCATTTTCTGATGGCAGTGGGGTGCCACAGGGATCTGTACTGGGACCCCAGCTGTTCACAATTTACATTAATGATCTGGATGAGGGGATTGGATGTAATATCTCCAAATTTGCAGATGACATTAAGCTTGGAGGGGTTGTGTGCACGGAAGAGGGGGTCAGGAAGCTCCAGTGTGATTTGGATAAATTGAGGGACTGGGCAGATACATGGCAAATGCACTACAATGTGGATAAATGTGAGGTTATCCACTTTGGTAATACAAACCAGAGGGCAGATTACTATTTGAATGGCAATAGATTAAGAGATGGAGAAGTGCAAAGAGACCTAGGGGTACTTGTACACCAGTCTCTGAAGGCGAACATGCAGGTACAGCAGGCGGTTAAAAAGGCAAATGGTATGTTGGCCTTCATATCAAGAGGATTTGAGTATAGGAACAAGGATACCTTACTGCAGCTGTACAGGGCCTTGGTGAGACCCCACCTGGAGTATTGTGTGCAGTTTTGGTCACCTTATCTAAGGAAGGATGTTCTTGCAATGGAGGGAGTGCAGAGGCGATTCACCAGGCTGATACCTGGAATGGCAGGAATGACTTATGAGGAAAGATTGCGCAAATTGGGATTGTACTCGCTGGAGTTTAGAAGATTGAGAGGGGATCTCATAGAGACATATAAAATTCTGGCAGGACTGGACAGAATGGATGCAGATGGGATGTTTCCAATGATGGGAAAATCCAGAACCCGGGGCCATGGTTTGAGGACAATAGGCAAACCATTTAGGACCGAGATGAGGAGGAATTTCTTTACCCAGAGGGTGGTGAATCTGTGGAATTCATTGCCACAGAGGACAGTAGAGGCAGGTTCGTTAAATATATTTAAGAGGGAATTAGATCTATTTCTTCAGTATAAGGGTATTAAAGGTTACGGAGAGAAGGCGGGGACGGGGTACTGAACTTTAAGATCAGCCATGATCTCGTTGAATGGCGGAGCAGGGTCGAATGACCTACTCCTGCTCCTATCTTCTATGTTTCTATGTGTGTTTTGTTGTGCAGAAGATCAGTTGAGAACAATCATTCTCCTGTTTGGCAAAATTACCTGAACGACACTCCTCAGATATTGTAGATTTGAGCAATTAAAATAACAGCAGTTAAATACAGGAAAGGGGTAATAACATCTTAACTGGGGACGTCTGGAGAGTTCAGAGGTTCAAGTAATAAGCTTTTTAAATCATTTAATTTTCATTCTTGAGTTTACTGTTGACTTTTGAATAAAGAAAAAAAATGAAGGGGAGCTGTAGGTGATCAAGAGTAGAAGACATGTATGTTGAAAAAACAGTCACCTTCAGTGGTGCTGAGATTATCGAATTGCCTAGGACATTAGCTTTAGGTATCCTATGTTTCAGTGCTTGCACTAGTTAAGATATGATGGATAACTTTTTTTAAAAAACTTTATTTATTCGTTCAAAAAACAAATAATATATGACATATACAGCAATTAAACATGAACATGAACTTTTTTCTATAAAAATAGAAAAAAAGAAAAGATCCCCCCCCCTTCAGCCAACTCTCCTAAGGAGAGCCATAAAGAAAGAAAAAATAAAGAATATTAAAAAAACTTTAAATATACATCTTAAAACCTAATTAATATAAATTTAAATGTAAATATTCCAAGTATAACCGCCACTTATTAATTAAAAAATTATAATTATCATGCAAAACATACATAATTTTTTCCATTATTAAACAATATTTCATCTCATTATGCCATCTATTAATATCAATCATATTTGTATCTTTCCATGTACTAGCAATATATTTTTTCGCTACGGATAAAGCTAAATATACAAAAGCAAGCTGAAACTTATCTAATCCCAAGCCTTTCAGAGGTTGGAAACTACCCAATAAAAATACTGTTGGATCTAAAACTATTTTAATCTTATACAGATATTCTAAAAATGATTGAATTTTCTTCCAAAAAGATTGTATATGTATACATGACCAAACAGCATGAAAAAAAGTTCACCACATCTAAAACACAAATCTGATTCATTATAACCATATTTTTTAAATTTTTCAAGTGTCAAATATAATTGATGTAAAAACTTGTAATTAATCATTGCATAACATGCATTTATCAATCTAGTTACACTATCATAACAGATATCTAACCCATCATCTTCAGAAAAAAAAATAAAACCAATATCCACTTCCCATTTAATTTTAGATCTATCCCAACCCTTTTTATCCATACCATCCTGTAATATTTGATACATAAATGAATATAATCCTTTTCTGGTACCTTCATAAGAGAAGTCTCAAATTTAGTCATTTTAGGTAAAGATCGAATTTGATAATAAAGAAACAAAGAATTCTTATCAATACCAAAATCTTCCCTCATCTGATTAAAAGATAAAAACTTACCCTCTTTAAAACAATCTCCCAAATTTTTCACACCTTCAAATCTCCAAAGCAATAAACTTTGATTATGTATTGAAAAAGAAATAAGTTGATTATTATACAACAGAGTCAAAGCCAATACTTTACCCCTAGAACCTATCATTTTATTTTTCTTTATCCATAACTTCATTAAATGTTTTAGTATAGGCAAATTATATTGTTGTAACAAATTTATATTCCACCTAAACAAAAATTGATGTATTTCAAATTCAGAAATATTTGCCATTTTAATTTTAGCCCAACTAGGAGGCCATACCAAATTCATCAATGAACTAATAAATTTAAGTTGCTTCATAATAATTTTGAAAATGTGTAAAGCGTAATCCCCCTAACTCATATTTCCAAGTTAATTTATTCAAAGCTACTCTCGAAAATTTACCCCTCCATAAAAACTCCCTAACCATTTTATTTACATCTCGAAAAAAGATTTTATCAAGTAAATATGGAATAGATTGAAACAAATATTGATACGCGGAAAGATATTCATTTTAATTGTATTTATCCTTCCCATCAAATTAATAGGTAACTCTTTCCATTTAATCAAATCAGTTTTAATTTTTTTCATTAATGGAGCATAATTTAATTTATATAAAGAATGATAATTAACATTCAAAATTACACCCAGATATTTAATTCGATCAGTCCACTTCAAATTAATAATATTCTTATAAACTGAATAATCTCCTTCACTTACCGGTAATATTTTCTTTTTTCCCCAATTAACTTTATATCCAGAAAGATATCCATATTGTATTAAACATTCCTTCAAATGCAAAAGTGACTGAGCTGGGTTTATTAAATACACCAATACATCATCAGCAAATAAATTAATTTTATACTCCTCATCTAAAACTTTCATACCTTGTATCTATGTATTTTGTCTCATCAACTGTGGTAAAGGTTCAATCACTAACGCAAACTTAAAAGATTCCAAAATCAAACCATTCGTCAACACTCTAGCTACCCGTTTACTAAATAGAGCCCTAATCCAACCAATAAAAGAAGGACCAAACTTAAATTTCTCCAAAACTTTAAACAAAAAATTCCATTCAACTCTATCAAATGCTTTTTCTGCATCTAAGGATATCATCATCGGATGATCTAAAGATTGTCGAAATTTATTAATCAAAATAATCACGCGCAAAATGTTATCTGAAGCATATCTATTCTTTATAAAACCTGTTTGATCAATATGAATCAACTTTGGCCAATCTATTCGCTAATATTTTAGCTATTATTTTATAATCTACATTTAACAACAAAATTGGTCTATATGAAGATACCTTCAAAGGATCTCTATCTTTTTTAGGAATTACTGTAATTAAAGCACTAGAACAAGATTCAGGTAAATCATAATGTTCTCCAACTTGACGTAATACATCCCCAAACACTGTAGATAAATCATCATAAAAATTCTTTATAAAATTCAACTGAAAATCCATCATTACCAGGCGATTTACTGTTCGGCATTTCCAGCATAGCCATTTTAATTTCTGAATTAGTAAATGGTTCTTCTAACTCCTGTATATCTCCATCCTCTAATATCGGTAAATTCAACTGTGATTTAAAAAAATCAATCGATCCAGTTTCCTGTTTTCCTTCAGATGTATATAACTTTTTATAAAATGAATAAAATTCATCATTAATCTCATGAGGTTTATAAGTAATAAAAGAATTCCATCTAATAGTTCTCGATATCTGTTCTTTCTTTAATTGCCATGCCAATACCTTATGTGCTTTCTCTCCCCATTCGTAATACCGTTGATTAGTCCTATTAATCACACATTCAAATTGATAAGATTGCAAAGTATTATATTTCAATTTCAGCCTAGATAATTCTATTTTCTGATCTTCTGTAGCATCTTTCTGAAATTCCTTTTCTAACTCATCGATCTGCTTCTCTAATTCAAGACTGATTTAATCGATTCTTTTTTATTTTAGAAGTATAACTAATTATTTGTCCTCTCAAATAGGCTTTCATAGCATCCCATAATACAAACTTACTTTGAACAGAATTAGAATTTTCTTTCCAAAAGAATTAATTTGATTTTTCAAAAAATCAATAAATTCCATCGACGGCACCCCGACTTCTTCAGGGGTTCGCCGCTGGTCTCAGCCCCCCGCCCCCACCGCCCCGTTTCTTGTTGTTTTCTCATCAATTCACGAAGAAAAACAATTTCTTCAGATTGAAATGCTACCTGATGCATTTCCAACAATGGAGTCATCTACCTGCATGCTCCCTCCATTGAAATCGAAAAGCTTTCCAAATCAGGGTCCATTTCTTGGGAACACGCACCTTCTTCCGGAGAATGGGTAATTCCAGCGCCATCCTTCATTTGGTGAGCAATAGATTTTTTTTCAGCCCCCATAGGCGATCTTTGGGGTTTAGGCAATTAAGAAATTGAGCCTGGGGCTGTTTCAAGTCGTCTAGGCCCCAGATCTTCAACACTTCGAAAATGTAACTTCTTATGAACTTGAGGTTTAGTCTTTTTTACCATTAGTGGTCATAATAATTCCTTAATACTTTAAAATAAAATTTTAAAAGTTTAAACTTGAAAACAAAGGGTTAAAAAACGGGTATTTAGAAGTCTGGCCAGAGAGGTCAAAATTGCACGTCTAGACTCTACGCCCTTGCCACGCCCCCACGATGGATAACTTCAGACATCTGCAATGTACATTGGCTCTCATCTTTCGCAAAGCTGCTTTACTTCTAAAAGAAATGAAATAAATATCAACCAGTGAATTTATAACAATCCCCTTCAAGCCATACGTCCAAACATATTTGCCATACGATTGTCTTCATATCACAGGAATACTTATAATTACTATCATCTGCCCGATGTAACTATGAACGTTGGTACATCATGGCATGTACCAATGAGCCCTTTAAAAGATAGCCCTTCTTTCATTAGTTATTTCATCTGTTGTGTGACAACAGATTTAATACAGGTTGTAATTGTGGTTGAATCTATGTGGTGGCTCATTTGATGACTGTATTGTGTTAAACATTGCACAAGTTTTATTGATTGCATGAAAATAAACTCATCTCAAGTGCTGATTGACACTTTTTGGCTTATTATATGTTTCATATTTCATACAGCTTGGCTTGCAACATTTCATTTCCTTTTAACAAATTCAGTGCAAAAAAATTATGCAACCAATTCCCATGTTGTTTTAACCTTTGTGAATGAATTGAGGCCAAACCAACCTGCAGTTTTCCAGTTGGACCTCTCCTTCGCAATCGGAAATCACACCACATAATGTGCAGAATGGCTTTGAGCATTAAAACATTATCCATCTGTTTTTAACTGAAGACATTAGAGAAGTCAGGTCAGGGATAAATTTGTATCACCACTTTGTAGATTGTTCTTTTGTTTCGGAATTCCATTCCAGGAACATCATGATAATCCCCAAGTTCTGAATGGGTTCCCATGGCACAATTTTAGAGTTTTGTCAAAAAGTATCTTACTAAGTTATTACTTTAATATTGTAATGGCAAAATAAAACACTAGTTCCAATAGGACATTCTGAATCCAAAGAATGTAAATTTTGTGTAATTGTGTATGCCACAAACTCTGCTTTTCATTTATGGAAGGTGAATTGAAAATATTCCAAACTCATGATGGAGTGTGGAGTTTGGATCAAGTGACAGTGTACATAATTTAAAGCTGATGTGCTGTGATCTCAGAGAAATGTTTCCCAACTGCAGCAACTTTGAATATTTTAAATTCCTATTTGCAATTCGCCCTGTTTTAGATCAATTACAGATCCAAGTAAATTATCCAAAAATCTACTTGGACCTTAAACCCTTGGAATGTTGTTAAAACTATCAAATACTGATAAAAGTATCAAACAGTAACAGTTAGCTTGTTTTTTATTCATTATTGTGGGAATCCTACTGTGTCTTTACCCATAAATTTACCCCAAATGTTAATCGAGAGAAAAAGATGAACAAGATTTCATTAAATGAAGTCTAGCACCCCCGTGTGGAAGTGGACTGTACAGTAATTAATATACACTAATTGTGAAAAGTAAATGCATTATCTCACCTTCTTTAAATTGCTCTGCAGAAGTGCTAGTATGAATGACATGAGGCCAGAAGATGACAGTTCTGCACAGCCTCACAGTAAAGCACGACATGAGGAACTACACAAAGTTCACAGCCAACTTCGTGAAGATCAGGACAAATGGCAAGATGTAAGCACTAAAAATGAGACTGTTTGCCATTGCACTCCATCTGTATCTCCCATCAATGCAGACTGACCCACTCTTATTTCTACCCATCCTAACTTCTCTCTAAATTTAAAAACCTGCCTTGGGTATTATCTCCTGCCCTGCACCTTGGCGCTGGTTGTTATTGAGTGAAACATGAAAGTCTGCAGACACTGTGATTATAGTAAAAGTACAGAAATACTGGAGGAACTCAGCAGGTCCCACAGCATCCATGGAGGTAAAGATATATTACCATTTCAGGTCTGAGCCCTTATTCAAGATATGTAAAAAGCAGATAGTGCCTGAATAAAAGTAATAGCAGGGGAAGGAGTGCTGTCCAAAAGACAAAAGGTGATAATTGTATATGGAGAATATGCCTGAGGGATGAAAGAGGAGAAATGACAGGGGCAGAGGCAGGGGTTGGGGTGGGGGGTGTGCTGTTGGGTGGCTTGGCTCTGTCAATGCAGAGCAAAGTAAAAGAGACAGAGGGAAAAAGAAAGAGTGACAGACCTACAGAGTGACAGGAAAGGAAACATGAGGAGAGGGTGGCTAATTGAAATCAGAGGAGTCGATGTTAATGCCAGCTGGTTGGAGTGGATCTCGGCAGAGTATGCAGATGGTCTCAGTCTGGCAGTTCTTGAGACCACGGACAGACATGTCGGCATGGGGAAGGGGAGGGGAATTTAAATTATTGGTCTGGCACCAGAATGCAATGTACAAATATAAGAACAGGAGCATGTAAACCTCATCATCGTTATCCAAACTATAAAAATTACCGATAACACCATCCCTTGTCCATAGTTAGAAGTAATGTTTTAAATGTGTAGCTACTTGATTTGTCAGAGAGTGGTGAACTTGTCAGGCTTATTGTTGGCAGCAAATGTTTTGTACATTGTTTACTGAATTTACTCAGAAGTCGTACTAAAATGTAAGTGGTTAATGCCTCTACCCACTTGATGACAATATGCATTTTAAAGCAGCACATTATTTGTTCACCAGTGCCGAGGGAAATCATTAGGGTCAACTGATTTCATAGATATCAATAAGCAATATATATTAAACAGCAATAGCTTTTGCTACATTGCGTGGAGGTTTTCACAGGTGAAATCAGCCAAAGTAATTAACTGACTGTTAAGATAAGCCACTCTTTTCAATGCTTTTTTTTAAAAGACTTTGTGATAATTGAGTTTGTGGTTTTAGGTGGTGGCATTGCAGAGAGTTATGCATAACAATTGCAATTGATTTATTTCAGATGGTTTTGGGACAAGATGGCAGAAACTGCACTGGCTTAGATACTGGATGGTGTGCGTGTTGCCCCTTCTCCCCCCCACCCCACCCCCCCCCCCCAATCCCACCCTCCCAGGATTGATCAGTACTAACTCTAGAAGACATTCTGGCTTTAGACTTGCTTACCTAGTGTTAGCAGACCCCTAGATGTAGAGGAAGTAAATGGCCATTGGAATAAATGACCAGCAGCTGCATATAAATTGAAGGAAATATTTAAATCTCTCTTACCAAGTTCTGACTGAATTTTCACCTCAATTTCTCTGCTTCCTTTGATAGCAGTGGTCACATCATTCTGCTCATACCCAAATTGTTCACGATCTACAAGCTTAGTATCTTCCTCTTCTTCATCCTTCACCTACCGTGCTGGAATCGAAACCAGGTCACTGGCACTGTAGCCGTGTTGTGCTAACCGCTATGCTAACCATACTGCCCCATACCATGATACTGATCCATGATCCAATGCCTCACCACTGATGATGCTGATTGACCATCCAAGGCTTGACCACTGATGATATTGATCCATTGCCCAATGCCCAATCACTGATGCTGCCAGCATCTTTCCTCCCACAAATTTAGGCAGAGTCCTCTCTACTCTACCACCACCCCGCCAATCCCAGTCCTTCCTCTGACCATCCATCCCAGCAATCATGAAACACAGGATTTGGTGCTGGCTTTTGTGTTTGAGGTCTAGTCCATTGTGCATGACACCTTAGACATTCTGAGGGATAGAATTGCAATGCAGAAACATTGCATAAAACAGGCGCAAGACTTTTGCAGCACCATTTTAACATACCTTTCCCAGAACAGGATTTCCTGGCCAAGATCAAATGGCCCTGCAAGGAGACTTATCATTTCTTTAAGCTGAACAGTACAGTATAAAAACAAGAGATTGTTTGTGTTAAAAAGGATTGATGTTAAATTCCAGACATTACACTGTGAAGAGGAATGATTTTTATGCAGGATCTGGCCCGCTGGAAGAGCAGGAGAAGAAGTGCATCGCAGGATCTGATCAAACGGAAGGAGGAGCGAGATATTGTAGAAAAAATAATGAGTGGCGAGCGCAGTTTGTCAGAAAGACGGAGGAGCATTAAAACCTACAAAGAAATCGTGGAAGAAAAGTATGTTGTTTGGATAATACTTTGCCTTGAACTGATGATTTTACCAATCAATGTTTGACTGATGCTGTTGTCTTGTTCTCGACTGGGTCAGGTTTGGTGAGTATATGATGAGGAGCAGCAGGGAACAGTTTTGATCAGGAAATCTGGGTTTGTCAGAATGCTATCCAGTATTATTTGCATAGTGCCTGGCTTTCTTGGTCAGTGTGTTTTCAGTCACATTGACAGATTGGCCTCCTTGCTGGGGAGAGAATGCTTTGGCTCAATTGGTGGTCATCAGTAGGCCTGAAGAATAAAAGCAGATTTGTTGCTGCCAGACTTCTGATGCCAGGGTTAAGCAGAGGGGTAGGGACGATTCTGGTCATGAGGTTTTATTTGCTGATATGAATCCTGGCCCAGACTGAAAGGTACATTTATGGGCACTGAGGTGTGGGATTAATCCTTCATGCAACCATGTGAGGCCACATGGCTTTAATAGAGAAGAAGTTGGAGGATGGGGGGGCATTCTTGTTTCTCCTGTGCCCTGATACTGGTGTTGGTACATCTCCCTTTTGCTGCTGAATTTATAGTAGCCTGCAGCACCTGATCACACAAGATTGAACTTGGAAGATGAGTTTAATGTAATACATTAACTCTCAAATGCGCTGTAATATCATTTTCTTGTCCTACATCCGTTAAAATTGGAATTGCTTAGGTAACATAATCAGTTGCATTTTGATGAAATCTGTTACATGAACTTTGTGTAATTAAAGCAGAGGTTCTCAACCTTTTTCTTTCCACTCACTTGCCACTTTAAGTAAAATCGATGCAATCGGTGCTCTGTGATTGGTAAGGGATGGCTTAAGGTGGTATGTAGGGTGGGGGGGGGGGGGAAGGTTGAGAATCATTGCTCTAGATCCAATTGTTACTGAAATATTTTGCTTGAGAAAATTTGGTCATTGGCCCATTTCCTTTGGAGTTATGAAACCATGCACATAATGAGTCAATTATGTACGATTAATACAGTGGTTTTCCACCTTTTTCTTTCCCCCCGTATACCACCTTAAGCCATCCCTTACTAATCACAGAGCACCTATGGCATAGAGAGTACTTAAAGTGGTATGTGAGTGGAAAGAAAATGGTTGAGAACCACTGAATTAAAGTGAATAACTGATTTCCCACTTTTTTCCCTCGGTTGGTGAATTGATATGAGAAGGGGGAGAGGATGCCTTTATGTTATCTGTGGCCTTAAAAAATTGCCGATTACTTTGCCTCCTTTCTTTCAACAAGCAAGGCAACTTTTCTTTAAGCCAGTTCCTACAAGCCATTAGTTTTTCATAATAGTTTTAACATTTTAGAAATATTATTGCCACTACTGGAGCCTTGAGTCTTTTTTGCCCAGAAAAAGGAACCAATTAGTGGAGTTGAAACTGAAGTAAATGACTTATTGGTCCATTGCCATGAAACCATGTTTCCCAAGGCAATCTTCTGAGTGGCACAGACACCCATAATTAAATAGGATTTGTTGTAAATTTGCAGTGGCCTTCCGGGACGTTTGCATTGGCATCAATAAAAACTGGAAAAGAGATACAAATTCAACTTTCTTTTTGTTGGGTACAAAGAAGCATGATTTTCTTTCAAATTTGAAAAGTTGGCTGTTCCCAATGATTGCGCACCAAATCCTAGATTTGTATTTCTGTTCCTGGTCTGTTCAATGTGAGGTGCATGGATGGCAATTTCCTAGCTGACCACCTAAAAGTTAAAGTCGATCTTCAAGAACCTAATTTAACTATGTCATTTTGAAATTTGTATCACATTCAAACAAAATTTGGAAAACCAAACTGAAAGTTTAAGTAAAGATAATATTGTGGGAGCTTGAGGATAAGTGACAGTAATATCCTGTATATGCACCATTCCTATATGAAGTTTTAAAAATCCTACTGACTCTAGTTAAATACATTTTGAAACATTGTAAATTTCAGAATTACTTGGACATGACACTATAAAGCCTAGTCCAAGTAGTTGAATTTACCTGTACAGACTTAGTGTAGTGTGAAAAATCAGCAAGCAGAATCCATTGGCACTTCAAGGCTTTACAAACAGCCTCTACCAGACTCGTTTTTCTTGCTGCATTTTTATCTTAAAATCTCAAGAGGTGTGTAGGGTAACTGGCCACTGAAAATTGTCCCAATGTGAAGATGAGTCTTAGCATTTGGAGATGAGAATGTAGGGAGAATAAAATTTGGATAAACGTAGGATTAATGCAAGTGGGTGGTTGATCGTGGGATCCCTGTGAGCCAAAAGGCCTGTTTTCTTGTTCTATGACTAAATGTTTTCATGTACTCTCAACTGGTTATTTTCCTTGCACAGTATTGGCGGCAAATTTTCTTGCTAGATAATGAGGGAGGAAACTTCTTGACAAAGGCATCAGTTAATGGAGAGTCAAATTGAATTAAAACCAACTGCAACTCATCATGTCCTTTCAGCCAAAAATGAAGGTTTAAAAAAACATCTGTGTTTCATTTAATACAAGAAGACTGATTCAGAATTTTGGCTCTATTTTTGAATCTCAGGGAGACTAGAGAAAAAGCACTGCAAGAAGCGTATAAAAAAGCAAGGACTCCAGAAGAAGCTCAAGAAATTTTGAGGAAGTATTCACAGAGATTTATAATCAGCGAAGCTGTTCTTGAAAACCTGGAGATACCAAAATTTCTGGAGAGAAGTCAGTCAGTGGGCTCAGACTCTCCACACTCACCAACAAGAGACCCTAATTCACTGAGATACTTACGACAGCAATCATTGCCAATCCAGAAGTATACCGCCACTGTTGAGGCAGTGATTGTTCCCAGCAGCCAATCACAGACTAACTTTTCTGCAGCTGTCACAACTCCAACCAAAACTGTTACTGCCAAGGCCGTGCCGATGTTGACCCCCAAGCCGTATTCGCAACCAAAAGATTCCCAGACAGTACTGAAATCCTTTAAGGTAAGGAGATGTTGAAATCATAATCTTTGATCTTTGTTTTAATGTGCCAACTCTGTTCAAATATTAGTCTTTCCATTACATAAAAGTATTTTTAAATGAAACCAATATCAACTAATAAATGGAGTAAAAACTCTGTGCAACAAATTTGTAAACCCTTTGTTCATAATTGAGTGCCAAATTGCACCATTACTGGCAGTGTCATCATGTTGTGGTGGGTTTATGGATGATGTTTGCAGCAGGTCAAGTTGAGAAAGCTGTTTTAAATGGGTTTATTAATCGAGAGGAAAAGCAAATAAGTTATTACCAGATTAAGACAAAAATTGCTGGAACCACTCAGCAAGTCTGGCTGCTTTAGTGGAAGGAAAACAATTTCTGTTTTATTTCAGATTTCCAGCATCTGTGGTATTTGCTTTTGAACTTCTGCTGAACCATTGTAAAACAGTAATTAGTCCTCAACATGAATATTTATTTAAATTCTGGGTCCCCATTTCAGGAAGCAGGTCAAGGCTTTGGAGATTAGGTATTTCAGTGGCGAGGAAAAATGGAGAAGCTAGAATGGTTCTCATACAGTTGGACAGGTCCTCCAGCATATTGAGTCCAGGTCAACCGCTAGCAGACATGAACACTAATACCATTTTCCCTCTCACAACTTTATCAACTCCTTGAACTTCCTGTCATCCACCTTCACTGGGACAGGTTTATAGGGCCAAATCTGCCATCCAGTTTTGGGTGTGGGATAAATTGGAGCACCTGTTGGAAACCCACAGGGAGATTATGCAAGCACCATGCACCCAAAGTGTGATAGTACAGGATACTATCACCAATATTTTTTAATATATATATATTTACATATAGTAATAGTGATTGGCAGAGAGCCGTAGCCACGCCTACTGGCTCCTAACCAGACCCAGGTCATTCCGGACTTGTCGACCTCGATGTACTATGCTCCAGTCTTTTGTTAATAAAAGCCTTGATTTGAGTCAAGTCTTTGGGTCATTCGATACACTACAGTCAGGATCAAATACAGGCAGCTGCAGCTGTGTGCAGCAATATAAACCACTGTATCTTTGAGCAGAGGAAATTTGATCATAGTGTTCAAGATCATCGTTAATTTCTAAAGTTTAAAAAATTGGCTAAAGGACTGAAAATTAACATGGAATCAGAAGCAACAGGAAGAAACCTATGTTAATGCATATCTTGACCTGGAATAAAGTGTTTGAAAAAATGCATGTTAAAAGCAAATTCATTGGTAATGTACCGTGAATAAGGGTTCTGATCTGCTGAGATCTGCTGCCGGAACAGCCTGTGAATCTGTTCTGGAGCTAAGGCTGAAGTTCAGCCCTTTGATCAGCAGTGTGCTCTCCTTAGGATTCTGGCATGAGTACAACACACCATTGACATGAATGTAGAATCCATCTTCTGGGGGAAAGGTAAGAACAGCATTTATTTTGAACTGGTGTTTTATTTTGCAATGCTCCATACAGAACATCCAGCTCTGGAGTTTACTATCAAATAAGGGTCACTGGAGCTGTGAGGCAATAGTGGTATCCACTGCACCACTGTACAGCTGTCAGTCCAGAGAAGGAATTTCTGAGCAACTGTATCGTAGACCACTGCAGTTTGTCCTAAGGTGCATCTTTCCTTTGAATTGCTCTTTTGGAGGCACCATTAGCTGGGATTTTTTTTTATTCAATTTTTGGCATTTCTTTTTTTAATCAGTGACTTTAATCAGTGAAGAAATGTATGCTGTATTGTATTAAATGCTAAATTATATTCTGTGTACCTGGGAGTTTTACGGAGTCCTAGAGAATCATACAGCATGGGACAGGCCTTTCAGCCCAATGCATTCATGCCAACTAAATTGGCATTCTGGGTTAGTCCCACCTGCCTGCACGTGGTCCATATCCTTCCTAACCCATCTTTTCCATTATTAGATAAAGCTATTATTTGTCTAATTGCAGTTTTGAATATTATTTTCTATCATGGAAACTTTGTACATTATTGTTGCTTAAAACTGAGGAATAAACATCTGATTTGAATTGCTTTCTTTTATCCGTATATAATTATCAATGCAGAAAGATGGAAAGATCAGAATAAATGGAGAGACCAGGCCAACATTTTCCAGGGTGGAAGAGAATGAGTCCACATCTCCAGCACTGGCCCCACCACTCACCCAATCACAGATGTTTGAAGGTGTGGCAAGAGTGGATAATTCCCCATTACAGTTACATACGGATAACAGCAACCTTGTGTCCAAACTGGAGCAGGTTGTTATTTCTACCATAAATACTACACAGACTGAAAACACAGAGCAGGTAAGTAGGTAACCTCCATTATTCTCACACTAGGATTCTATTTTAAAACTCAAATGCTTTTTTTTAAGGCATGACTAATAAAAATTGAATTCATGATCACTGTATTTACAGGGGTTCTGGATTACAATATACAAAATAGTTTAATATTCACTTTATTATAAATAAGTAAATGTTCCTGGTTGTGAATTTTCAGAATAATTACCCCAATGGGCGCAATTTGTTTAAAATCAGTGGCAGTATCTGGTTTGAAGCCTCTAGTTTGAAGTTGACTGATATTAATCTCCCAGGGAGGTGCAATAATACATCCCCAGAAGGTGTATCCCTCGTAAGGGTTCAAATTTCAGAGTTTGATGACTTAATGAGTCATGAGATCAGTGATAAGTGCAGCCTTCAATGTAGTGCCAGCCCTAGAGGAAGCAAGTAACTTATTTTCAGAAAGTTTTCTCAGCGGGAGTACAACAAAACCCTATGGTTCCTGGGATTGCTGACTTAAACCCTGCCACAATTCACCCCAGGTACCCCCAGAGTATACCAAAGAGATATTTTCAGGTGTTAGATGCAGCAACAATGAAAAAACCGTGATACATTTCCAAATCAGGATGCTGTGCAATATGAATGTTGTGCAATCCTGTGGGTGGCTTGGAGAGAAACAGGAGGTTGTGTTCCCTGCTCCCTTTGTCCCTCTTGGTGATGGAATTTGTGTGCTTGGATGGTACCATCTGAGTATCCAGGACAAGTAACTTTATTGCATTTTATAGATTGTTCTTGTAGTGGATATGACACCACTCAGCAGGTTTCCGTTTCCTGGTTTGTGCTAAGCCTCTTGAAAATATTGTCACACTCATCCAGGCAAGTGGAGAGTATTTCATCAGAAACCTGGCATGTGCATTGTTGACTGTGTAAAGGCTTAAGAGTGTTGGGAGTGAATCATTTTCTGTAAGGTACCCAACCTCTGACCTGCTTTTGTAGCCACATGTGACTGGTTCACTTTAAATTTCGGATTACTGGCAGCACCCAGGATGTGGGTGATGGGAGGTTTAGCAATGAAAATGTCTTTAAATGTCAAAGATGGGTGGTTAGACTCAATCCTGTTAGGAATATTCATTGTGTGATACTTAACCATGCTTCTTTATCCTACAGGAGGAACACACTGATTTTACAATGGACATCACCACCACTCAGCAGCCAAGTACTGAGGATAAATCTGATCTGAAATCCTCCTCCAATGAGCTAGAACAAGAGATAGTGAATAATGCTGGTCAAGGAGGTGAGCTGCTCAATTGAAACACTGATAAATAAGCTCACATTCTGCCTTGTTCCCCCACATCTATTCTCTGGGTTTACTAGTGAGATGCTTAATGACATTTAAAGTAACACTATGATTTGATCTTCGTATCAGTATGCACAGAGGCCAGATTCTGTAAAGGTACCGAGCGAAAATGTTTCAGAAAATCTAACTTGTCAGTTGCAAAGTCTGTTCCCCATCCCTGACCACCTGGTAATCTCATGGGAGCCCAGAGACTGTTAAAAATCTTCTTTTTAGGCAGTCGCTCAGAGTCAAATCTACTTGGCCTCTCAGAAGTGGAAGATGTCTGACTGTGAATTGTTTAATGTCTGCTGGGCATTGTACACCAACCACCTCACATTCTAGACATAGCGAGGTCATAGAAACATAGATACAAAATAGCCCTTCAAGCCTGTTCCACTCTTCAATAGCATCATGGCCAATCATACTACGTACTTCAGTGCCCTCTTCCTGCTTTCTCTCCATACCTCTTGATCTCTTTAACCATAAGGTTCACATTAAACTCCCTTTTGAATATATCTAATGAAATGGCCTCAACTACTTTTTGTGATCACGAGTTCCACAAGTTCACAGTTCTTTAGAGTGAAAAAAAATCTCATCTCAGTCCTAAATGGGGTTAAGCAGGAAAGTCTGCAGATTCTGTAATTGCAAAAGTGCTGGAGAAACTAGCAGGACACACAGCATCTACAGGAAACAAAGGAATATAACCAACGTTTAGAGCCTGAGCTCTTTGTTGAGCACTATCAGTTGCCACAATAATTGCAATGACAAAGACTTGAGGGGAATGATAGGCTTTACTGCACAAAAGATTGAGTTGGCCCAGATCCAAACTAGGGAAGTGCAGAGAAGGGAAAGGTAGCCTGACCTTTATGGCCTGGGTCCCAGGGGAGGAGTCCAGGTAAGAGTGTCATCAGGGGGTGGGCCAGCCTGAGCCAATTAGCATATACAAGCCATACCATTACATTCACCCCCTTTTTTTATACAGAACGTTTCCCCCCCCCCCCCTCTTTTACACAGTGAGAGGGGAAGAGAGAGAAAAGAAATTCCTAGAGGTTTAGCTGCACCGGTGATTTCCTCCTTCTGCGGGACCACCGGAGGGCAGGCGTGTCTGAGCTTTGCTGTTTTGGAGGGGAAGCGGTCCCGGGGAGGGGGGACAGGGGAGGGAACAGTCTGGGTTGGGGTGATGCTTGGGGTCTCCCAGGAGGAAGAGTGATTTGATGCTTCCCGGAGAACCAACTCCTGGGGAGGAGAGCCAGTATTGCCTCCAGTATTGGGGTGGTCTGCTCTGCGGGGTGGGCTGTGGCAGGCATTGTGGCATTGGGATCCTCGGCCCTTGCCAGGTCTCGGATAGGCACAGTGTCCTCGTGGCCATCGGGGTATATTGTGGGTTGGCGTGTATGAGGTGTATCGCTTCCACCAGTGGATCCGTCTTATGGCCCCTTGCATGTCTCTGTAGCAGGACCGGCCCTGGAGTTGCCAACCAAAGAGGAATGGAGGCACCATTCACCGATCTCCTAGGGAAAACAAAGAAATGTTCATGTGGGGTGGTGTTAGTCGCAGGAGCGATCAGATGGCGTGAAGCGGTTCGGGCAAAATATCCGGCCAGCGGGACACTGGCATGATTTTGGACCTAAGGGCCAGGAGCACCGCCTTCCAGACAGTGGCATTTTCCCTTTCCACCTGGCCATTACCCCTGGAGTTATAGCTGGTGGTCCTGCTGGTGGCTATGTCTCTGGCCAGGAAGTACTGTCACAGTTCCTCACTCATGAACGAGGTCCCCCGTACTTGGGGTACCCGAACAGTGTGAAGATACTGCACAGTACCTTGATTACCATCACCGAGGTCATATCCAGGCAGGGAATGGTAAAGGGGCATGTGGCCTTGATGAGGTGTGCCTTTTCGGGCCGGTAGAACTGTGGTTTACATTCATCGCAGATCTGGCAGCGTCTGGTCGTGGACCAGATATCCTCAATGGAATCTTAATGAAGGGGTACAACCTTGTGACTCCGGGGTGGCACAAACTGTTGTGGAGGGTCTGGAGACGGTCAAGATGCACGCTGGCGCACGTCCCCCAGGATAGGGCGTCTAAGGAATCGTTGAGTTTACCTGGTTGGTACAAGATGTCGTAATTATAGGTGGAGAGCTCAATCCTCCACCTAAGAAACTTGTCATTCTTGATTTTACCTCACTGTTTAGTATTAAACATGAAGGCCACGGCCCTCTGGTTTGTCAGCAAGGTAAAACGTTTCCAAGGCAGGAAATGTCGCCAGTGGCACACCGCCTCAATGATCGCCTGGGCCTCTTTCTCGACCGAGGAATGACTTACCTCAGGACCGTGCAGGGTGCAGAAGAAAAAAGCTACTGTCCTGCCTGCCTGGTTAAGAGTGGTGGCCAGTGTGAAATCAGAGGTGTCGCTCTCCACCTGAAACAGGATGGACTCGTCCACAGCATACATTGTGGGCTTTGCAATGTCTCCTCAGATCTGGAAGAATGCAGCTTGGGCTTCCGCCAATAATGGGAAAGTTGTGGACTTAATCAGGGGGTGGGCTTTATCAGCGTAATTGGGCACCCATTGTGCATAATAGGAAAACATCCCCAGGCACCTTTTCAGCACCTTTAGGGTGTTTGGGACTGGGAGCTCCATAAGGGGTCTCTTGCAGTCGGGGTCTGGAGCTATGACACCATGTGCCATGTGTCACGACACAACCGAGAAGGGCCAGATGGTCTGTGTTGAACACACACTTGTCCTTATTGTACGTCAAGTTGAGAGACTTGGACATACGCAAGAACTTAGCGAGGTTCGCGTCGTGGTCCCGATGGTCGTGGCCGCAGATGGTGACATTGTCGAGATATGGGAATGTCGCCTTCAACTTGTGCTCATCCACCATCCGATCCATGACCCTCTGAAAAGCAAAGACACCGTTGGTAACAACAAAAGGCACCCGCAGGAAGTGAAAAAGTCTGCCATCGGCCTCAAAACCCGTGTAGAGCCAGTCGCTCCTTTCGCGGGGCTGAGACATTGCGGATGTCTTGCCTGCCCACAGAAGTTGCACCTCAACGATCTCAGTGCTACTGCAGCTGCAGTCGGGTCTGTCGTCCCTGATGCTGACTCCCAGGATCGCAGCCCTTGTGGTGCCGCGTACTGGGTAGGCCCGCTTCTGCCTGCAATCGACTCCACGTGGTGCTTGGCCAGTTGGAGCACCCTTTTCAGCAGGAGTTGATCCTCCTCAAGGAGACGTTGTCGGATATAATCTGGCCTCAACCCCAAAACACAAGCATCCCAGACCAGGTCTTCCACGCACTGGGTCCCCAACACCGAAGCCCTGGTGTTCCCCGAACAGTCTTTTCCCAGTGTGATCAGGGCTCAGACGAACTCTTCTACCGACTCACCAGGCTGATGCTTTCTGGACGCCAGGAGGTAACGGGAGTAGACCTCGTTGATCTTGGGCGTATAGCGCCAGTAGTTCAGCCATTGCCTCTGGGTAGGTCGTGCAGCTTCTGATGGCCTGGAAAGCCCTCTGGGCGACTCTCGCCTGTAGGACCTTTAGCCTCTTTTTGTCCGAATCAACCTCTCCAGCAGCGGCCTCCAGGAAGTTGTTAAAGCAGTTGACCCACTGCTCAAAGAGCTCTGATGCACCCGGGACTTGGGGATCCACTTCTAGCCGATCGGGGTGCAGCAACTTCTCCATTACCAGAGACGTTAAAATTTTTGTGCAATAAATTGTTGGGCACTATCAGTTGCCCCAATAATTGCAATGATAAAGACTTGAGGGGAACGATAGGCTTTATTGAACAAAAGACTTGAGCTGGCCTGTATCCAAACTAGGGAAGTGCAGGGAAGGAAAGTGACCCGACCTTTATGGCCTGGATCCCAGGGGAGGAGTCCAGGTAAGAGTGTCATCAGGGGGCGGGCCAGCCCAAGCCAATTAGCATATATAATCCATACCATTACACCCTTCATCAGTCCTAAATGGCTTACCCATTATTCTAGTCTTTCCCCCTTCTTCCTATAGCTAACCTGTCTAGTTTTGTCAGAAGGTTAAATGTCTTAATGAGATCTCTTTTCATTCTTCTAAGTTCCTATGAGTAAAACCCTAGTCAATCCAGACTTTTGACATATGTCAGTCCTGCCCTCTCAGGAATCAGTGTGGTGGTGAATCTTTGCTGCACCCCTCTACAGCAAGAATGTCCTTCATCAGAATTGGAGACCAAAACAGCACTCAATGCTCAAGGTCTTTGCCTCACCAAGGCGCTATACAACTGCAGTAAGATCTCCCTGCTTCTGCATTCAAAGCGTCTTACAATAAAGGTCAAAATGCCATTTGCTTTCTTTACTGCTTGCTGTACCTGCATTCCAACCTGCAATGACTGATGCACAATGACAACACATGTTGTTGCAAGCCCCACCCCACAACCACCTTTTTTTAATTTGTCACCATTCAGATAATAATCTGCCTTCCTGTCATTGCCACCAAAATGGATGAAAATACAAAAATGCTGGAGGAACTCTGCAGCTCTTGCAGCATTCATAGAAGGAAAAAATATACAACCAATGGTTTAACCCCGAGCTCTTTTTCAAGGTAGAGTTCCTCCAGCAATTATGTGTTTTTACTACAATCTCAGCATCTGCAGACTACCAGATGTATATGTTTCACACCAAAATGGATAAACTCACATTTATGTACATTATACTGCATCTCCCATGCGTTTGTCTACTCTCTTAATCCATCCAAGGAGCCCTGCAGCCTTTCGAAATCTTCCTCACAGCTCGCACTGCCATCCAGCGGAGTGTCGTCTACAAATTCAGGACATGAGCTAATGACACAGGGATTCAAGATAACAAGGCCCTAATGGACAGAGCTAATATGCATATTCACAGGATACATGCACAATCTTGTCCATACCCTCTTCCTTGATAGTGCTTTCATCTCCTTTCTTGGACCTTTCCCCCTTTCTTTCCATCTCCGTTTACATGCTTTTCTGCTCCTCTCCAATTATCCCAGTCTTCCAATGATTCTCCAGCTGCTGGCTGCTTA
Source organism: Narcine bancroftii (assembly GCF_036971445.1). NCBI lineage: Eukaryota > Metazoa > Chordata > Chondrichthyes > Torpediniformes > Narcinidae > Narcine > Narcine bancroftii. The sequence goes on along the minus strand of NC_091471.1, from coordinate 109,979,566 downwards.
TTCCAAGAGTGAGACTGTTCTGCTACTTGGCTGCTCCCTAGTTGCCAATCAGCACCCTGCCCTCTCCCCCATTTCCCACAGTAACATTGCTTGAAGCCGACAACCTAGTCCAAAACCCCTGAACCATTCCCAAAAAACCTTGGGACAATCTTCAGCCAACCATCTGTGTCTGACAATAGGCTCTTTCAAACAGTGAAAAAGCCTGACTGTAAAGGTGGAGATTCTCTGCCCTTACATCAGGAGACTTACCTCCATAAATGCACCCTGGCGCCAATTGCATTCCATCTCAGTTGAAGGGTCAGCGGCAGAGTGCTGCACTCTGACAACCTGCATGAATGTATTGCCACTGCAAGCGGCTGGCTAGGGGTGGGCTGATGACCTTGTGATAACGCCATCAGCCCGCAACCCGTCTCACCTCTCTCTCCCACTCACTCACCCCTCCCACTCACTCACCCCTCTCCCTCCATGGCCCCCTCAGGGCAGAGGCGGCTGACGTGAGCCATCATGGCAGGGGTGGCCAGCAGGCTGTGACAGCCCCGCCAGTCACTCCAGCACCTCACTGGGCCGATTCGACCTTCGGGGCCGCTCGTCAGTGCCAGCAGCTCAAAACGTAGCAGAGCAAAGGGCGTATTCACTATCCATGATCCCCTCTGCAACTGGAATCATTCTGGGAAATGCAGAGTGGTTGCAATTGAGTGGGGGATTATGGGTAGGGAAGACGCCCATTGCTCTGCCATGTTTTGAGCAGCTGGCGCTGACACATATTTATGACAGGTGGTGCCATGGCAACATTCACCCCGTCTACAGCGGATCTGGACGACACACAGGTGCTGGTTTGCATAAAAGCATCACTGGAGCAGTCTTTTAGAGCTTCTCCATGAACAGGTAAGTTTTAAATTTTTATCTGCCTCTGCAGCTGGCCTCGAAGTGCAGGCCCAGCATGAAAATACTTAATGAAGGCACTAGCAAGAATAAAAACCTTCTTAAAAGGATAAAGGGAAGTCATTAACTGGTGCGAGGTCTTCCCCTGAGCCGTGATCAAAAAGATTCTAGAAATCCGTGAATGAGATGAGCAACTTGTAGAAAGTAGCTAATTTTAATATCAAGGACAAAATTTCTGATGCACTTTCATTTCCTTCCCTTTTTATTTGTTTCTCCCTCTTCTTGCATCAGCTTTAAATCTTTTTCCTTTTCTACCCATGTGCTGTCCTGTTTTACAAGGGATGAAGAGTCTGGATTATGAACTTTGATTGCTGCTTTAAATGATGCTTAATAATATTCTACTAAATAGAATAATACCTAGTGTCGCTGAGAATATTCTCCCAGAATCACAGTGCGGCTTTCGCGCTAACAGAGGAACCACTGACATGGTCTTTGCCCTCAGACAGCTCCAAGAAAAGTGTAGAGAACAAAACAAAGGACTCTACATCACCTTTGTTGACCTCACCAAAGCCTTCGACACCGTGAGCAGGAAAGGGCTTTGGCAAATACTAGAGCGCATCGGATGTCCCCCAAAGTTCCTCAACATGATTATCCAACTGCACGAAAACCAACAAGGTCGGGTCAGATACAGCAATGAGCTCTCTGAACCCTTCTCCATTAACAATGGCGTGAAGCAAGGCTGTGTTCTCGCACCAACCCTCTTTTCAATCTTCTTCAGCATGATGCTGAACCAAGCCATGAAAGACCCCAACAATGAAGACGCTGTTTACATCCGGTACCGCACGGATGGCAGTCTCTTCAATCTGAGGCGCCTGCAAGCTCACACCAAGACACAAGAGAAACTTGTCCGTGAACTACTCTTTGCAGATGATGCCGCTTTAGTTGCCCATTCAGAGCCAGCTCTTCAGCGCTTGACGTCCTGCTTTGCGGAAACTGCCAAAATGTTTGGCCTGGAAGTCAGCCTGAAGAAAACTGAGGTCCTCCATCAGCCAGCTCCCCACCATGACTACCAGCCCCCCCACATCTCCATCGGGCACACAAAACTCAAAACGGTCAACCAGTTTACCTATCTCGGCTGCACCATTTCATCAGATGCAAGGATCGACAATGAGATAGACAACAGACTCGCCAAGGCAAATAGCGCCTTTGGAAGACTACACAAAAGAGTCTGGAAAAACAACCAACTGAAAAACCTCACAAAGATAAGCGTATACAGAGCCGTTGTCATACCCACACTCCTGTTCGGCTCCGAATCATGGGTCCTCTACCGGCACCACCTACGGCTCCTAGAACGCTTCCACCAGCGTTGTCTCCGCTCCATCCTCAACATCCATTGGAGCGCTCACACCCCTAACGTCGAGGTACTCGAGATGGCAGAGGTCGACAGCATCGAGTCCACGCTGCTGAAGATCCAGCTGCGCTGGATGGGTCACGTCTCCAGAATGGAGGACCATCGCCTTCCCAAGATCGTATTATATGGCGAGCTCTCCACTGGCCACCGTGACAGAGGTGCACCAAAGAAAAGGTACAAGGACTGCCTAAAGAAATCTCTTGGTGCCTGCCACATTGACCACCGCCAGTGGGCTGATAACGCCTCAAACCGTGCATCTTGGCGCCTCACAGTTTGGCGGGCAGCAGCCTCCTTTGAAGAAGACCGCAGAGCCCACCTCACTGACAAAAGGCAAAGGAGGAAAAACCCAACACCCAACCCCAACCAACCAATTTTCCCTTGCAACCGCTGCAATCGTGTCTGCCTGTCCCGCATCGGACTGGTCAGCCACAAACGAGCCTGCAGCTGACGTGGACTTTTTACCCCCTCCATAAATCTTCGTCTGCGAAGCCAAGCCAAAGAAAGAATAATAACATTAATTTTATTCAACCTAGGAAATCCTAAGGTAGGTATATTTTACTCTGTTGACTGGAAGAATGTTTACTGAAGACAGTTAATACTCAACTGAAATTTAAACCTCATAATCACCCACAAAAAAAATTGATTAGCCCACTAATTACTATTTGTTAAAAAGTGCATACAATGAAGGAGCAAGCATGAAATGACTGAATGGCCTTCCCTTGATTCTCTGTTTCTTTACAAAGTATTTGTTAGAGTAAAAGATAAAATTCATTCTATTGTTTTGTATTTCATTGCAGACTATGAAGAATATCACCACAGGAACCTGGAAACGTTGACTGCAAATGTTACCTTATCAGACAATGTTGAGTTGGACTTGAGGGACAAAATTGATTCAAAAATGATAGCTGTAGAAGAAGCTTGCCTAACACCCAAGAATGAGGCATCAAATAACAACACCCCGGTGGAGCTTAAACCAGAAGTATGCTTTTTTTTAAGCCAACATAATGATTAAAGTGTTTTACTTTCTGTATATTTACAATTTGTAACAGGAATCCTGGGCAAGCATGGTGTCGGCAAGTGCAACGACAATGGGCGCCTCCTGTTGGAGCTCTGCGCAGAACAGCGGCTTGTCATTACAAACACCCTTTTTCAGCAGAGGGACAGCCTGAAGACTACCTGGATGCATCCCTGATCCAAACACTGGCACCTCCTGGACTACGTCCTGGTGCGAGAAAGAGACAAACGAGATGTGCTCCACACCAGGGTCATGCCCAGCGCGGAATGCCACACTGACCACCGGCTGGTTCACTGCAAGCTCAACCTTCACTTCAAGCCAAAGCCCAGGAACAGTAAAGCCCCCGGAAAGAGGTTCAATGTTGGAAACCTGCAGTCAGACGAATTGAGAGGAAACTTCCAGGCAAACCTCAAAGCAAAGCTCAAGGATGCAATCCGCCTCACGGACTCGTCCCCTGAAACCCTTTGGGATCAGCTGAAGACTACCATACTGAAATCCACTGAAGAGGTACTGGGCTTCTCCTCCAGGAAAAACAAGGACTGGTTCGACGAAAACAGCCAGGAAATCCAGGAGCTGCTGGCAAAGAAGCGAGCTGCCCACCAGGCTCACCTTACAAAGCTGTCCTGGCCAGAGAAGAAATGAGCCTTCCGTCGCGCATGCAGCCATCTTCAGCGCAAACTCCGGGAGATCCAAAATGAGTGGTGGACTAGCCTCGCCAAACAAACCCAGGTCAGCACGCACATTGGCGACTTCATGGGTTTTTACGAGGCTGCACCATTTCATCAGATGCAAGGATCGACAATGAGATAGACAACAGACTCGCCAAGGCAAATAGCGCTTTGGAAGACTACACAAAAGAGTCTGGAAAAACAACCAAGAGCCGTTGTCATACCCACACTCCTGTTCGGCTCCGAATCATGGGTCCTCTACCGGCATCACCTACGGCTCCTAGAACGCTTCCACCAGCGTTGTCTCCGCTCCATCCTCAACATCCATTGGAGCGCTTTCATCCCTAACGTCGAAGTACTCGAGATGGCAGAGGTCGACAGCATCAAGTCCACGCTGCTGAAGATCCAGCTGCGCTGGGTGGGTCACGTCTCCAGAATGGAGGACCATCGCCTTCCCAAGATCGTGTTATATGGCGAGCTCTCCACTGGCCACCGTGACAGAGGTGCACCAAAGAAAAGGTACAAGGACTGCCTAAAGAAATCTCTTGGTGCCTGCCACATTGACCACCGCCAGTGGGCTGATATCGCCTCAAACCGTGCATCTTGGCGCCTCACAGTTTGGCGGGCAGCAACCTCCTTTGAAGAAGACCGCAGAGCCCACCTCACTGGCAAAAGGCAAAGGAGGAAAAACCCAACACCCAACCCCAACCAACCAATTTTCCCCTGCAGCCGCTGCAACCGTGTCTGCCTGTCCCGCATCGGACTTGTCAGCCACAAACGAGCCTGCAGCTGACGTGGACTTTTACCCCCTCCATAAATCTTCGTCAGCGAAGCCAAGCCAAAGAAGAAAGGCTGTGTACGGCCCCTCACCCCAAGTCCAAAGCCCGCTGCGCAGCTCAGACGGCAAAGTCCTCCTCAGCGACAAGATCTCCATCCTCAACCGTTGGTCAGAACACTTCCAATCTCTTTTCAGTGCCAACCGCTCAGTCCAAGATTCCGCCCTACTCCAACTCCCTCAACAGCCCCTAAGGCTAGAGCTGGATGAGGTCCTCACCCGGGAAGAGATATATAAGGCAATTGAACAACTGAAAAGTGGCAAAGCAGCAGGTATGGATGGAATCTCCCCAGAGGTCTGGAAGGCTGGCGGCAAAACACTGCATGCCAAACTGCATGAGTTTTTCAAGCTTTGTTCGGACCAAGGAAAACTGCCTCAGGACCTTCGTGATGCCATCATCATCACCCTGTACAAAAACAAAGGTGAGAAATCAGCCTGCTCAAACTACAGGGGAATCAAGCTGCTCTCCATTGCAGGCAAAATCTTCGCTAGGATTCTCCTAAATAGAATAATACCTAGTGTCGCCGAGAATGTTCTCCCAGAATCACAGTGCGGCTTTCGCGCAAACAGAGGAACTACTGACATGGTCTTTGCCCTCAGACAGCTCCAAGAAAAGTGCAGAGAACAAAACAAAGGACTCTACATCACCTTTGTTGACCTCACCAAAGCCTTCGACACCGTGAGCAGGAAAGGGCTGTGGCAAATACTAGAGCACCTCGGATGCCCCCCAAAGTTCCCTCAACATGGTTATCCAACTGCACGAAAACCAACAAGGTCGGGTCAGATACAGCAATAAGCTCTCTGAACCCTTCTCCATTAACAATGGTGTGAAGTAAGGCTGCGTTCTCGCACCAACCCTCTTTTCAATCTTCTTCAGCATGATGCTGAACCAAGCCATGAAAGACCTCAACAATGAAGACACTGTTTACATCCGGTACCGCACGGATGGCAGTCTCTTCAATCTGAGGCGCCTGCAAGCTCACACCAAGACACAAGAGCAACTTGTCCGTGAACTACTCTTTGCAGACGATGCCACTTTAGTTGCCCATTCAGAGCCAGCTCTTCAGCGCTTGATGTCCTGTTTTGCGGAAACTGCCAAAATGTTTGGCCTGGAAGTCAGCCTGAAGAAAACTGAGGTCCTCCATCAGCCAGCTCCCCACCATGACTACCAGCCCCCCCCACATCTCCATCGGGCACACAAAACTCAAAACAGTCAACCAGTTTACCTATCTCGGCTGCACCATTTCATCAGATGCAAGGATAATAACATAATAATAACATAACAATTACAGCACGGAAACAGGCCATTAGGCCCTTCTAGTCCGCACCGAACCAACCACCCCTTTCTAGTCCCACCTCCCTGCACAATGCCCATAACCCTCCATCTTCTTCTCATCCATATACCTGTCCAACCTTTTCTTAAATAATACAATTGACTCCGCCTCCACTATTTATCCCGGAAGATCATTCCACACGGCTACCACTCTCTGAGTAAAGAAGTTCCCCCTCATGTTACCTCTAAACCTCTGCCCCTTAATTCTTAACTCATGTCCTCTTGTTTTAATCTTTCCTCCTCTTAACGGAAATAGTCTATCCACATCCACTCTGTCTATCCCTTTCATAATCTTAAATACTTCTATCAAATCCCCTCTCAACCTTCTACGCTCCAAAGAATAAAGACCTAATCTGTCCAATCTCTCCCTATACTCTAGATGCTTAAACCCAGGTAACATTCTGGTAAACCTTCTCTGCACTCTCTCCACTCTGTTTATATCCTTCCTATAATTAGGCGACCAGAACTGCACACAGAACTCCAAATTAGGCCGCACCAACGTCTTATACAATCTCAACATCACCTCCCAACTCCTATATTCCATGCAATGATTGATAAAGGCCAGCATACTAAAAGCCTTCTTCACCACCCTATTCACGTGAGTTTCTACCTTCAGGGAACGATGTACCGTTACTCCTAAATCTAAACATAGAAGATAGGAGCAGGAGTAGGTCATTCGACCCTTCGAGCCTGCTCCGCCATTCAACGAGATCATGGCTGATCTTAAAGTTCAGTACCCCGTCCCCGGCTTCTCTCCGTAACCTTTAATACCCTTATACTGAAGAAATAGATCTAATTCCCTCTAAAATATATTTAATGAACCTGCCACTACTGCCCTCTGTGGCAATGTATTCCACAGATTCACTACCCTCTGGGACAAGAAATTCCTCCTCATCTCGGTCCTAAATGGTTTGCCTATTATCCTCAAACCATGGCCCCGGATTCTGGATTTTCCCATCCTTGGAAACATCCCATCTGCATCCACTCTGTCCAGTCCTGCCAGAATTTTATATAACATATGAGATAGACAACAGACTACACAAAAGAGTCTGGAAAAACAACCAACTGAAAAACCTCACAAAGATAAGCGTATACAGAGCCGTTGTCATACCCACAATCCTGTTCGGCTCCGAATCATGGGTCCTCTACCGGCATCACCTACAGCTCCTAGAATGCTTCCACCAGTGTTGTCTCCGCTCCATCCTCAACATTCATTGGAGTGACTTCATCCCTAACATCGAAGTACTCGAGATGGCAGAGGCCGACAGCATCAAATCCATGCTGCTGAAGATCCAACTGCGCTGGGTAGGTCACATCTCCAGAATGGAGGACCATCGCCTTCCCAAGATCGTGTTATATGGCGAGCTCTCCACTGGCCATCGTGTCAGAGGTGCACCAAAGAAGAGGTACAAGGACTGCCTAAAGAAATCTCTTGGTGCCTGCCACATTGACCACCGCCAGTGAGCTGATATCACCTCAAACCGTGCATCTTGGCACCTCACAGTTCGGCGGGCAGCAACCTCCTTTGAAGAAGACCGCAGAGCCCATCTCACTGACATAAGACAAAGGAGGAAAAACCCAACACCCAACCCCAACCAACCAATTTTCCCCTGCAACCGTGTCTGCCTGTCCCGCATCGGACTTGTCAGCCACAAACGAGCTTGCAGCTGACTTGGACATTTACCCCTCCATAAATCTTCGTCCGCGAAGCCAAGCCAAAGAAAAAGAAGAATCATGCTCGCTCAGAGTTGTTTTCAGTTATTTTTCTGGTAGCTTGAGATCAAAAGTAATAAGTTTATAAAAATAGGGGAGGGCCATATTACCAGAGGAGATGCCTCCAGTGTGTTTAACTTTTCAGTTAGTAAGCATAATATCTCCGTTTTAGCTAACGAAGTTTAATACCTGCAGTGTTACAAGATCAATGTTGTGTTTCAACAGGGATTACAATCAGTGACACTTCAGCAGGATGAAACAGGAGATGTATTGGATTCAGATCAGAGAATAAATGAAGTGAAGGAAGAGGCAACAGAGAACAGTCTGCATGTTGATGCTATTGATCATCAAGGTGAGACATGGAAAAGCATAGAGACTGCACCTGCTGTATAAAATTGAATCAGGATAAAAACGCAATGTCCATCGTGTGTTTTCTTTGAGATTTTTAAGTGAAAATATGACAAATAAATTGTTAGCAAAAGTCTTGCAGTTTCTGAATGTTAAATGCCTATTATATTTGGCTCAATGTTTGATAATCTTTGATCCTAGTTTTAAATAAATTGTTCTAAAAGTAGAGATGTGCCCCGAGGGTAAATTATGACCTTCAACCTATTGCACGTGTTGTCAATTCACCACTTTGGAGCAACCCGAATTTAAATGACTGGAAATGTCTTTTCACAAAATATGGAAATTTTCCTGTTAGATCAAGCAGAGTGGTCAGCTTCTTCATGGATGTGAAAATAATGATATTTTTCAAAAAAGTTAAAAGAGAAAGGAGATCTAAAAAACTAAAAGGTGTCTAAAAATTAAGTTACAACATTTGGCCACAAAGACTTTCATGGATATGGTGTTAAAAGTTAACCCTTCAATTATGTCCTGAACTAATTGGGATTGTGGCTGAATTTAAAAGATAGAATGTACTAAGATATTTGGAAAAGCTGTAGGTCAGCTGTCTAATTTGTATACTTTGAAGTAAAGCATATTGAGGAGGAATTTAATTGAGATGAATAGAATTATGGGTAATCTGAACAATATGAACAAGGAGGTCTATTTCCCTTGGTGGCGATGTTGTTACAGAATATAAATGTGATTTTGGGAGATAAATTGGGGCAGGTTTGTTAGTGTAGGTTACATACAAACACTTTAAAACAGATCTTATTTAAAATAGTGGAGCTCTGCTCATGCTAGATATTTCAACCCCAGAGCCTTTGCAAAAGCTTTGGAGAGTGCCCAAGAGACTTCACTAATGGATTGTTGTTTAGAAAAAGGCAACAGATGAAAGAACTTGTCAGAGCCGCAGACTGTCTGCCGTGGAACTTGCTGTTCTAAGGGGGTCATGTGGTTTTGCAAGCAGAGAGATTAAAACAGGCTTTCTCTCTGTGTCAGAGAGAGAGAGAGAGAGAGAGACATGCACACACAGATCAGTTTTGCAGTACTAGAGTCAGCAACAGCAACTGGGACTGGAACAGGACAAGCTGGAAAGGTTGTGGAAAAACCCCATTTGGAAGACGTGTTTTGAGTACTTACCGTAAATATTCGTGTCTAATGCAAAAAAATTTTACCCCCTTTTTCCCCTCAGAAAAAGGAGGGTTGCATTATACACAGGAGAAGAATTTTTTTTAAATTCCGCAACTCGCAGCGCAGATCGGGTGGGCGAGCGGTAGTCGGTAGCACGACTCAGGCGGTAGGGCAGGCGAGCAGTAGTTGGCAGTGCGACTCAGGCAGGTGAGGGGAGGGGGATCGCACTATACATGGGGGTAAAATTTTACCCCCATTTTCCCCTCAAAAATGGGGGGGATGGTCGCATTATACATGAATATTTATGGTAGTTCAGCCTGGTCAAAGCCCTTGTGGTTCATGCAAGAGGAGAGGACCGGCTGTCTAATGTTTCACTTAAAATAAGAGAAACAAAAAGGAACTCTGTGGTGACCTGAAAAAAAGAGGTTATCATCTGGAGAACCCTGAGGGGGCAAGTTTCTTCGGCAAGACACTGAAGTTGCTGATTAAAAAGGAATCAGTTGTGGGTGTCCAGTGAACAACAAATCTCTCTGAAAACCAGCAAGAACCTTCCTGAGTGGTAACTATTTACTTTTCAAACACCAAAGTCTGGTGAACTTTATAAATGTTAAATTCTGTGCACAGTATAAGAATTGCTTGCAACAAGTGAACTTGGAGGGATCAGAAGTGAGATTGGACTGTGAATCAAATAACTTTTCTGAACTTACACACACACATTACATACACGTGCTTAGAATTAGAAGGGAGTTAAGTGAATAGTGGTAAGTTAAAGTATGATTCTGTTTTCATGATGAAAGATAATTAAAAACAACTTTTGTTTAAATAAGCATTTGTCTTGGTGAATATCTATTGCTGCTGGGTTTTGGGGTCCTATGGGCTCGTAACATTTTCAATAACTAGGAGACATACAGTTACTTTGTACAAAGTTTAGCAAGGAAATTAGGAAATATTTTTATCATTGATGAACTCGAGAACCCTTTGAATAAGCAGTGGAGGCTTGCATTTGCATCACATTGAAATGGTATTTAGATACATTTTTGAAGAGCTGATAGCTACAAGGCTATGAACAAGGAGCCAACAATTGGGTTTAACTCAGTTTGTTTTTATTTTATTTTCATTCCATCCTCTGCCACAAATTTAGTAATTATTCATGATTATGTAGATTTGTATTTACTCTGAATAGCTGAGGGCAGAAGGTGGAGCATTTATTCCCCTCCAATCACAACCTGAAGGCTGGGGCTTTGCCTGATACCCAGCACTGTCAGATCAAAAGTGCTGAGAGTTTATTAATTGGTGTAACATACCAATAATTTACTTACAGTTTTTGAGTATTTGGAGAATTGTCTCAATGCTTGGCTTATTATCATTGCAAACACAGTTATCTCATTATGTTTTGAGCTTATATAAAAAAAGTTTTGCTTTGAAATAAATGTTAATAAATAAATAAGTTATTTTCATTTGATAATTAGTTACACAATCATGAAGTGTGATGAAGCAATCTAGCACAAAATCAAATGATGATGTACCACAGAATCTCTTCTTAGGTCCAATTAATAGTTAGAGAAGAGCGACAACATCATCAAACAATTATTTTTTTACAATCTGGTAAATGAATGAAATTCAAATGTGGTTCTTTCTTTCTTTAGGTAGTCCCTCAGGATCAAGGATGACTTGCTTCCAGTCCTCTTCTATGGGTTCTGAATTGAGTGCTGAGACCATTGTGGGATCTGCAGACTCTACCACAGGTGAGTGTGGAGGTGCATGGGTAATTAGGGAAATGGTGAACTCCTTTTGGCATTCACTCCTAGCTTCCATGTGACCCAATGAAGAGGCTCAAGGTTGTCAATACAAGCCAAGCTGCTGCTTAAGTTTCGAGTAGTCTTAGGCCAGGAATCCCCAATGTTGGCAGAATTTTATGTTTCTCCAAGGAGGCTTTGAGAACATCCTGGAATCACTTCCTTTGTCCTCCTGGTGATCTCTTGCGATGCCAGATTATGAAGTAGGATGTCATTTTCTAGTATTGATGTGAGAACAGTGCAGCCCACCTTTTGTTGCTAACTGTGTAATTGATGCATTAATGCTGGTCTGGGAGTGGATGTTTGCATTGGCTTACTTATTCTCTCAGTGGATGTGCATAATTTTTGAGAGTGCATTAATGCTACCTTTCCAGCTCTTTGAAGCACCTGCTGTAAGATGTCCATGTTACTGAAGTATACAGGAGGGAGTACTACTTCTTGGCAAATCATGCAAAGCTTTGTACGGAGTTGAAATTTTCAACTTCAAAAACCCTCTTTTCATCAGACAGCCAAAGATTCTGCTGATGTGTCAAAGGTGATCATCAATTTTGTGATCAATGCCTGTCCTTGTTGAGAATTGGCTCCTAGTATGTGGGCATGTTCTGTCTTTTCCAGATTGTATCATGGAGCTTTAGTTGGTTAATGTCAAGCAGTGAGGGCAGTTTGGTAAATAACTCTTTGTTTGCAGATGTCGGTGTCAATTTGTGTCTGGAAACCTCACAAATATAATTAATTTTTTTGGAGAGACACCCAAGAAGATTGATGAGAGCAGGGTGAAAGATGTCTTCATGAATTTAGCAAGGTAGTTTAGTTCACAAGATCAGTCTGCATGGGATCCAGGATGAGCTGGATTGGTTTGATGGTAAGAATTAGAAGGTGATTGGAAGGTGTGGCACAGGAATCCATGCTGGATCCACCATTATTTGCCATCTATGTTAACAACTTGGAAGACAATGTAGTTAGTAATTTTGGTTGGTAAGTAACAGTTAGTAAGTTTGCAGATTACACCAAAATTGGTTATAAAGTGACTGTGATCAAGGTTATCTGAGATTACAATAGGATTTAGATGAAGTTGGAAAGTGGGTCGAGGAATGCAGGCAGAATTTAAGTTGGACAAATGCAAGGTGTTACATTTTGGTATGTTAAACCAGGGCAAGACTTGCACAGTAAATGGTAGGGCTCTGGATAGGGTTGTAGAACAGAGAGACCCAGGGTATAGATATATAGTTCCATGGAAGTGGTGGCACAGGTAGTCAGTGTGGTTAAAACAAGATGTTTGGCATGCTTGCCTTCATCAGACTGGAGCTGGGACATCATATTACAACTGTAATCATATTACTGATGAAGGGTTCAGGCCTAAAACATTAATTGCCTTTTATTTCCTATGGATGATATGTGACCTACTGAGTTTCTCCAACACTCACCTCCTCTGTCTCTACGTTACCCATGGATGAAAATAGACATCTCCCCTGTTGATAGTAGAACAAAGTAGAAGAGTAAATGCACATGAAAAAGCAGATCACTTCAAGGTCACCAGTGTAGAAAAAGAACTTGTTAGCTGTGAATTTCCTACTCACTTCTGCATGTACAGTGTGGAACTCTGGTCAATAGTTCTGTCCCCATACTGTTGAGTTGAAGTAAATTAATACCACCTTGTGTCACAAGTTCCCTGGATCACTTGATTGATAGTGCCCCAATCAGCTTCCTGCTGATCTTAGCTTTTCAAATCCAACTGCCTGAGTCACCTGACTCTAATTGCCAGGTACAGCCTTCCGGTAAAATCCCTGCTAAAGACTGCTACAATTTTAAATGGACATATTCGACCCCTGGAGGAAAGTTTTTGTCTTCACTGCCTCACATGATGTCCTGTGCTCCCATAAGAGTTTAATGAGCACCTCCAGTGGTCATTAGATCACCCCTGAAATGCCTCCTATTATACTATAAATTCAAATTTCTGCAACTTTCCTGTAACTCAGACTATTGACATTACAGATATATTTTCCTTACTATTCTTTGCAGTCTCTCTGGTGCCTGGGAGCTGTCTTTGTTTCTCTGAGACAGGATTTAAAGCTCATTAACCCAGGGGAAAGTCTGATTACAAGTTTTGTGGTACTCAGGAAGTAGAGGGGTACTTTGTTTTGGCTGGGAAATTCAACCAATAAACATTGTCAATTTGAGCATTTCATTAATTTTATAACTTAAACACTGGACCTATTAAGACTCGAGTTTTCTTTTGACTTTATCTCAGTGTTTCAAAGCAACCTTTGTGTATGGGCCTTCACCTTTTGCTCTTTACTTTGATATTGTTAAAATTATTGCCATTTCCAAGAAGCTTCTTCCAAGTTTAGTTTCATCTAAATATTTAGTCTAGTTCTTGCTGAGTTTCTAAGTCCATGCTTCATATAGATTAGAACCGATGTTGGTCCCAATAAGAATCACTGTTCCCATCTGTATATGTAATACAGATATATATTATATTCTTACAATAAAATCAGCCATTACCATTGCTCTTTTTAAATTGTCTGTTTATCATTTATATTTCCTCTTCTGAAAACATGGGGCTTTGCATTTAACTGGGAGCTTTTCATGTAGATCTTTATCAACTATATATTGCAATGTTTGCAGTAGCCTCCTTCCTCATAAACTAAGAAAATTATCTAACAGAATGTCATTTCTTGTTTTCATTTTATGTATTATAATTGATTAGCTTTGTTTAATCAGGCCCATTCTCAGCCTTTGGTAATAAAATCAGGTTATCAGCTCATTATTTCAGTACCCACCCTTGCCCGGGAAGCTACTCTCCTTGATGACTCTGGGTCGAGGGATTCTTCTGACTGCTTGCGGCTGGGAGACAGCGGCGCACAGATTGAGAGGGAGAGTTGGAGTCAAAAGTCAATAGGCGAAGGTAAAGAGGAAATGGAAAGAGAGAGGGGAAGGAGTTACTTGAAACGAGGACAATCGTTATAATTTCATGTCGAGTGAATTTTTTTTCAACCTGTGATCCTCAGATAAATGAGGATTTTAGAAAATCCAATTTTGAATAATCGGAGTTGTACTGTATAACTACTTTCTAAAAATACTTAATTGGCTGTAAAACAGGAATCAGACAACCTACGGGCAAGGCTGCTTTATCAGAGACAGGTGAGACAAATCTCAGTTGTTTGCTACACTGAGACCTGGCTAACTGAGAACACTCTGGACACTGCTATCCAACTAGACAGTTTCTCTATTCTGGATTGGAACTCGGATTCTGGAAAAAGGAGAGGGGGCAGTATGTGCTTTTTCATTAATTTTGGGTGGTGCACGGACATTGGGGTTATGTCAACCTTCTGCTCTACTGTCTTAGAGCAAATCTCAATTAAACGCAGACCCTTCTATCTACCCCAGGAGTTCTCATTAGTGATTCTTACCAGAGCTTGTATCCCTCCTGATGCCGATTACAAATGGGCACTTGCGGTGCTGCATAATGTGGTCAGTAAACAAGAGATGGCCCACCCCGACACACTATAAATCTTAGTCAGAGACTTTAACCAGGCCTGTCTCAAGAAAACCCTGCTCAACTATCACAAGCAGTAAATGCTGTACCAGAGATCCTAGCGCATTCGATCACTGTTACACCAAGATGAGGCAAGCTTACTGTTCTTTCCTGTGACCCCTTTTTTTGGCAAGTCGGATCATCTGGCTGTGCTCCTTCTGCCTTCATACAAACAGTGCTTATAAAGAGAGGATCCAGAGATCAGGACAGCAAAAGGTGGTTGCAAGAGGCTAAAGAGTGGTTGCAGGACTTCCTCAATTCAGCAGATTGGGCGGTGAACAAGGACTCAGCTGAGGATTTGAATGATTACATCAGGGCTCTCAAAGACTTGATCAAAACAGCTGTGGATGAGTACATCCCCATCCAATTGTTCAGGGTTTTCCCCAATCAGAAGCCCTCAATGAACAATAAATCTGGAACCTGCTGAGAGCCAGATCACAGGTATTTAAGTCCAGAGATCCAGATCACTACAGAAGGAGCAGGTATGACCTGTGGAAAGCAATCTCCCAGGCAAAGAGGAGTTTCCAGTCGAAAATGGAAACCATGAGCCTGTGGCAGGCCCTATATAACAAAATCTGCTATAAAACAAAATCCTGTGCAGTAGAAGATGGCAAAGCTTCATTCCCTGATGAACTCAATGCCTCTATGCCCGATTCAACCATAAGAACAAGGAAGAACCACCGTTGCACACCCCCTGGTGATCCTCTCTTGTCTGTATCCGAGGATGATGTGCAGGCTGCCCTCAGGAGAGTTAAAGCATCTGGTCTGGACGGAGTACCCGGCCAAGTAATAAAACCCTGTTCTGACCAACATACCAATGTATTCACGGATATCTTAAACAACTCACTCCAGCAGGATGTGGTACCCATCTGTTTCAAACAGGCTTCAATCATACCTGTCCCCAAGAAGGGTGTGATAACCTGCTTAAATGACTATTGACCAGTGCCTTTCACACCAACAGTGATTAAGTGTTTTGAAAGGCTGGTGTTGAAGCATATCGGTTCCCGTCTGAACAGTGACATGGATCTGCTCCAATTTGCCTATCATAGCACCAGGTCACTGGCTCTACACAAAGCCCTGTGTGGTGAAAAGCATTTGCGTTGATGTATGGACTGGCCAGTCCGATCCTCCCTAATCCATCCTTGGCTCCTCCCCGGATTTCCCAATAAAAACTGGTGTGCTCAGACTTACCCCCTTTTGCTTCTGTACCTAGAACCTGGTCAAGTAGTGTATCAGTAATGCTCAGGTTTTTGGAAATTACAGCTGTTTAATCACTCCATCATGTTGACGCGATAATTGCGTGCACCACACCCTGGACAGCAAAGATGCATAGATCGAGATGCTCCTTATTGACTGCAGCTTGGCTTTAACACTATCATCCCCTCAAACACTGATCAGCAAACTTTAAGACCTGGGACTCACCACCCCACTGTGTAATTGGATCCTTGATTTCCTCACCTACAGACCACAATCAGTGAGGACTGGTAAGAACATCTCTACCACAATCTCCGTCAGTACCAGAGCAGCACAGGGCTGCGATCGAAGCCCCCTCATATATTCACTTGACACCTATGACTGTGTGGATCTGTACAACAAAAACACCATCTACAAGTTTGCTGATGTTACCACAATAGTGGGTTATATAAAAAGAGCCGATGAGTCACCCTACAGGAAGGAGATTGAAAACTTGGCTGAATGGTGAAGCAACCTTGCACTCAGTGTCACCAAAAACCAATGAACTGAATGTTGACTTCAGGAAGGAAAAATCAAATGTGTACGATCCAGTGATCATTGGAATATCAGAGATGGACAGGGTGAATAAAATTAAGTTCTTGGGAGTCACTATCTCAGATAATTTTTCCTGGAGCCAACATTAATGGCATCGTGAAGAAAGCACTTCAGGGCCTGTGGAGGTTGGGTATGACATCAGAAGCCCTAGCAAATTTTTACAAAGGTGTGCTGGAAATTGTGCTGACCGGCTGCATCAAGGCCTGGTATGGAGACACTAATACCTCCAAATGTAAAGTTCTGCAAAAGGTCGTGGACACAGCACACAGCCCAGGACATCACAGGCAAAACCCTTCCCACAATTGAGAACATCTATGGAGAACGCTGTGGTTGGAGAGCAGTAGCAATCATGAGGAATCCACACCACCCAGCACATGCTCTGTTCTCGCTGCTGCCATCAGGAAAGAGGAATAGGTGCCACAAGACTCACACTACCAGGTTCAGGAAGAAGCGCTACCCCTCCACCACCAGATTCCTCAACAACAAATTCAACCTGGGACTCATTTAAGGACTCTTACATTTACAGTTTTTATTTTCTCTCCTCTCTATATTTCATAGTCAGTTGTTTATTTGTGTGAAACAATGGCCCCAACTACAGCAGACCAACCGACTCTCCCCCAGTCACAATGGAAGACCAGGCCACCGGACAGACTTAACCTCTAAGACTTTTGTAAGACATTGTGCCCCACGTCACCCCACTGGACAAAATAAAAAAAAAACAAGGGGTGAATGTGGTGAACTGCTGTACACTCATTAATCTGGCTCCACCCCATCCTGTTACTGTACCCGTGGCTCCTCCCTCTTGACTGTATAAAGGCTCCAGCACCATAACCCCACCCCTGAAAGCCTGGGTCAGTCACAGCACAGGATGCCCTTCAAGTTTATGGTAAATAAAAGCCTATAGTTCCGTAACTCTAGTCGTTTGAAATATTGACAGTGTTTCAATTTTATTCACAATAGTTTTTTTTCCAACGATGGAACAACTCTTGAAGTCTGATAAGCTGGAGATCGACCCACAATCGCCAGAAACCTCAGACTGCTTTGAACTCTGGCAACTCTGCTTTGAGGTCTTTCTACAGAACTCCACTGGAGTTGTGGCCATGGAAGCAAACATGCTACACTTCCTCTTCTCCTGGGTCGAATGTCAAGTGTTCCTGATGATCAGGGATGCCTCAACATACACAGAGGCAATGAACATACTCAAGGACCAGTACAGGGAGAAAGTCGATGAGGTATACGCCAAGCACATGCTGGCTACCTGCAGACAGCGACCGGATGAATCAAACAACGTGTTCCTCCAGGCCCTGCATGGACTCGCATGAGCATGCAACTTCCAGTCAGCATCAGCCACCCAAACATGGGGGACATGATCTGGGACGTCTACGTGTGGACTATGTGCGCCAAAGGATACTCAAGCAGAGTAGGTTAGACTTAAGGGGGGGGGCGATCAACCTCGTGAAATTGCTAGAGATCGCCCTCTGTCACATGGAAGCATACTTGGTCATTGGCGCAGGGTCCAGACTCGGATCTTGGGACTCGGGTCCACAGGCCAACAGCCCACTACCACATTCGATGAGTGAACCCACCACAGCCGCAGTCTCCCACTAGTACCCGAAGTGCTACTTTTGCAGCCAGCCAAAGCATCCCTGAAAACGTGGCTCTGTGAAAGATGCTACTTGCTTGAAGTGCAGAAAGAAGGGACACTACCCGAAGATATGTCGATCACAGCCACCTTCCAGCCTTCCAGTCCCAGCGCCGCTGCCATCTTGGCTGTCGTCGTCTCCCAGGGACAACCACACTGCAACACAAGGGGCCCCATCTTGCCTTGCAATCCTTGGCTGTGTTGTGGAGAATGGAGTTATTGGCCCGATCCTGATAGCATGCACCTATTGCAAGATCTCCCCCTTCTCCACAGACTGAAAAGGTGCCTGAGATTCTTTTCCTATTACACCCAATGGGTGCCTAATTATCCAGACAAAGCTTGCCCCCTTATCAAGTCCACATCCTTCCCCCTGATAAGAGAGGCCCGTGTAGCCTTCAGTCAGATAAAAAAGGACATCACTAAAGTTTCATTGTATATGATGGACAAATCTGCCCCATTTCAGGTTGATAGGAATGCCTCCAACTTTTCCCTCGCCGCCACCTTGAATCAAAGAGGTCAGCCAGTGGCCTTCTTCTCCTGTACCCTCCAGGGCCCTGAAATCCAACACTCCTCCATCAAGGAGGTTTAGGCAATAGTTGAGATGGTGCGGCACTGGAGGTATTACCTGTCTGGCAGACATTCTACCCTGCTCATGGACCAATGGGCCGTTGCGTTCATGTTTAGCAATAAACAGCAGGGTAAGATAAAGAATGATAAAATCTTGAGGTGAAGGATTGACCTCTCCACCTATAACTACGATATTCTGTATCAGCTGGGGAAATTCAATGAGCCCTTAGATGCCCTATCCTGATGGTCATGTGCCAATACCCAGAAAGACTGCCTCAAGACCCTGTACAACGACCTCTTCCACCCCGGTGTATGAGATTTTTCCACTTCATCAAATCTCTTAACCTGCCATACTCCATCAGGGAGGTCAGAGGCAAGACCAAGGACTACCAGGTCTGTGCGGAGTGCAAACTGCACTTCTAATAACCAGATAGGATGCACATGGTCGTTTGAATGCCTGAGTATAGATTTCAAGGACCAGCTTCCCCTGCACCAACTGCAATGAGTATTTCCTCATGGTCATCAATGAGTATTCATGTTTCTCTATGCCATCTCCTGCCCGGACATGACCACCACCATGGTCATCAAGACACTGCACAACTTGTTCACCCTATTCGGGTACCCATCATACTTCTACAGCAACCGGAGGTCCTCATTCATGAGTGACGAGCTGAGCCTATACCTGCTGGCCAGAAGTATCGCCACCAGCAGGACCACTATTTATAACCCCCCAAGGGAACGGCCAGGTGGAGAGGGATAATGCTACCGTGTGGAAGGCCATCCTCCTTGCCCTTAAGTCCAGGGGGCTACCTGTCTCTCACTGGCAGAAAGTCCTTTCCAAGGTGCTCCATGCAATCAGGTCACTGCTATGTACTGCCACTAATGCTACCCCTCACAAATGAATTTTCTCCTTCTCCAGGAAGTCCACATTGGGGGCCATCTTTCCATCCTTGTTGACATCCCCAGGGCCAGTCCTACTACAGAAGCACATGAAGAGCCATAAAACCGGCCCACTGGTTGAAGGGTCCAGCTCCTCCATGTAAACCCCAATACACGTACGTGGCCTACCCAGATGGCCGCGAGGGAACTGTCTCCATCCGGGACGTCTCACATGCAGGAGCACCTGAAGAGCTTATCCACCAAGTAGCATTCTCCCCTTCCATGAACGCACACTACAAACCATGGAACCCTAGCCCCGTCCCCGTGCTAGTTGCTCCAGGCGAGTCATCACACCCCAGCAGGTCGACACGGCGCTGGAGGTCCAGGATGAAACAACGGCCCAACTACAGCAGAGTAACCAACTCTCCACCGGTCACAATGGAAGACCAGACCACCGGACAGACTTAACCTCTAAGACTTACAGACTTTGTGCCCCACGTCACCCCACTGGACAAAATAAAATAAAAAAACAAGGGGTGAATGTGGTGAACTGCTGTACACTCATTAATCTGGCTCCACATCCTCCTGTGACTATACCAGTGGCTCCTCCATCTTGACTCTGTATAAAAGCTCCAACACCATAACCCCTCCCCAGAAAGTCTGGGACATAGAACAGATTGACCTTCAAGTTTATTGTAAATATATCTCGTCTTTTGAGTTATTGATAGTGCATCAATTTGTTTACACGTGTACGTTGTGTATAGGATTTTTTTTACACTACCAATAAGTGATAATTCTGCCTCACCCGCAGGAAAAAGAATCTCAGGTGTCGAATGTACTTTGACAAGAAATCTGAAATCTGAATCTGAAACATTGTAAGGTGGAATGAATGAAGTCAGTCACACTTGAGAATTAGCTCTCGTAATGTAAACATTTCTTCTCCCATTCTAAGTTACGTGAATAAACACCAAATTGACCTTGCCCCTGCCATTAACATACTTATATGTTTTCCCTTGCAACCGCTGCAACCGTGCCTGCCTGTCCCGCATCGGACTTGTCAGTCACCAACGAGCCTGCAGCAGACGTGGACATACCCCTGCATAAATCTTTGTCCGCGAAGCCAAGCCAAAGAAGAATGTTTTCTTATTAAAATTTTAACAAGAGCAATGGTAATGGCTGAATATGCACGGGAAGGTTTGGAAAAGGAGTACCTTTGGAAATCCTCTTCTGACAGCAGGAAATAATACAATTGAAACTGTGTAATTTACTCACTATGCATCAAAATAGAAGTAGCATAATATAAATGGATTTTTAAAAAATTTTAGACATACAATACAGGAACAGGCCCTTCCAGCCCACAGTCCTATGCTACCCAATTAACTTGCAACCCTTGTACATTTTGAAGGGTGAGAAGAAACCGGAGCACACACAGGAAGCCCACATAGACACGGGGAGAACGTCCAAACTCCTTACAGACAGTGCCGGATTTGAACCCCGGACCCAATTGCTGGCACTGTAACAGCATTGCACAAACCTTAACACTAACCATGCTGCCCCTAATATAGAAAGGCAGCTAATATTGTTGTCAGACATTTTCTTATGATTTCTGTTAATTCTTTCGTTTTTGTCCTGCCATCTACTGTTAGAACCAACTAATTCTGCCAATGTTCCGGTTACAGTTCGGAACTCTTGGCGACGCTCAGAGTTTTTCTCACAGCCAGGTAAAAATTGTGCTTAACAACGTCATCTGATTTGCCCCTAAATTAGAAAGGCCAAAAAAAGGCTGACAGCGTAGAAATAAATCCAAAGGGTTTCTATAAGTACATTAAAAGTAAAAGATTAGTGAGAGATAAAATTGGACCCCTTGTAGATAGCGAGGGTAGGCTGAGTGAGAAGTCTGAGGAAATGGGGGAAATTTTGAATGATTTCTTTGCCTCAGTATTCACTAGGGAAAAAAATGTTGAACCAGTTGAAGTAAAGAAAAATAGTGGGGAGGTCATGAAGCATATAAGGATAACCGAGGAGGTAGTGATGGCTGTGTTAAAAAAGATAAAGGTGGATAAATCTCCCGGACCGGACAAAATTTTCCCTAGGACACTCAGGGAGGCTAGTGGACAGTTAGTGGGGCCATTAACAGAGATATTTAGGATGTCACTGGCCACGGGGGTGGTACCAAAGGATTGGAGGGTGGCGCATGTCGTTCCTCTGTTTAAGAAAGGGTCCAAATGTAAACCTAGGAATTATAGGCCTGTAAGTCTGACGTCTGTGGTGGGCAAGTTGATGGAAAGTGTTCTGAGGGATGCTATTTACAAATTTTTGGAGGTACAAGGATTGATAGGGAGTAATCAGCATGGTTTTATCAGGGGTAGATCATGCTTGACAAACCTGATTGAGTTCTTCGAGGGGGTTACAAAAAAGGTTGATGAAGGGAAAGCTGTGGATGTTGTCTATTTGGACTTTAGTAAAGCTTTTGACAAAGTTCCCCACAGGAGGTTAGGAAAAAAGGTGGAAGCATTAGGTATAAATAAGGAGGTAGTGAAATGGATTCAGCAGTGGTTGGATGGAAGGTGTCAGAGAGTAGTGGTAGAAAATTGTTTGTCCAATTGGAGGCCGGTGACTAGTGGAGTTCCTCAGGGTTCGGTCCTGGGTCCACTATTATTTGTTATATATATTAACGATCTGGACGTAAGGGTAGAAAATTGGATAAGCAAGTTTGCGGATGACACAAAGATTGGTGGTGTTGTGGACAGTGAGGTAGATTACCATAGATTAAAAGGTGATTTAGGAAGGCTGGAGGTGTGGGCTGAGAAATGGCTGATGGAATTTAATACAGATAAATGTGAGGTGCTGCATTTTGGAAAGGCAAATTTAAATAGGTCATATACATTGAATGGTAGACAATTGAGGAGTGCAGAGCAACAAAGGGATTTAGGAGTTATGGTAAATAGTACTCTCAAGGCTGATACTCAGGTAGATGGTGTGGTGAAGAAGGCATTTGGAATGTTGGCCTTCATAAATCAGAGTATTGAATTCAAGAGTAGGGAGGTTATGATGAAATTGTACAAGGCATTGGTGAGGCCAAATTTGGAGTACTGTGTACAGTTTTGGTCACCAAGTTATAGGAAAGATATAAACCAAATAGAGAGAGTGCAGAGAAGGTTCACGAGAATGTTGACAGGATTTCAGGGTCTGAGTTCCAGGGAAAGGTTGTGCAGACTGGGGCTTTTTTCTCTGGAGCGTAGAAGATTGAGAGGGGATTTGATAGAGGTGTTTAAGATTTTAAAAGGGACAGACAGAGTAAATGTGAATAGGCTTTTTCAATTAAGAAAGGGGGAGATTCAAACTAGAGGACATGGTTTAAGATTGAAGGGGGAAAATTATAAGGGGAACATGAGGGGAAATTTCTTTACGCAGAGGGTGGTGGGGATGTGGAATGAGCTTCCGGCAGACGTGGTCGAGGCGGGATCATTGTTTACATTTAAGGAAAGACTGGATCGTTACATGGATAGGAGGGGACTGGAGGGGTATGGACCGGGTGCTGGTCAGTGGGACTAAGAGGGTGGGGATTTGCTACGGCATGGACTAGTAGGGCCGAACTGGCCTGTTCTGTGCTGTAAGTGGTTATATGATTATAGAAAGATTCTCACACACAATAATTTAAATCATTTGGGATTATAATCTGCCTAAAAATCTTTGGATTAATAATCAATTATTTGCCCATAATAAGCTATAAAAACATTGGCCCAGGAATTATAGGCAAGTTGTGGCTTTAACTTGTGTATAGCTGCTGAAACTTCCTTGTACAATTGTGAGCAATTTATACAAATGGACTCTTAACACCCCACTGATTTGTGCAATGCACACATCTGGCACAGGAGTGCATCATTGTTCACTTCATTTGTGGTTAATAGCTTTAGCTCTTTTAACTTTTTTGAAGTTACTTGACTACTCTTAATTCTAAAAGTATGTTTAAATCTTTTAATTTTACAAATATGTTTCATTTGTTGAAAGTTTTTGATGGCTTAATGGGTTCTGAGTGTTTCTGAATGTCTTTCAAATATCTGAGACATTCAGAAATATCATTCAGCTGATTTCAAGTGTCTGACACCTTAGCCAATTCCAGATAAGCCAGGAGCAATAACTTAAATGACAGTCCATTTCTTTCACTGTTCTGTGGGTGTCATCTGCTCTGCCCCTCTGCCTAGACCTCCACCCCATCACATCGACAAATAGTGAGGCCTTGCACATTGTACTCAATATCAGGCAGGTCACGATACATTGCCGTGGAGCCTAGAGTCTACCCCAGTATTGATTCATCCATATAGACCTATGTAACTGCAATCTGAAATAAAGCTATTTCTGTAATTTAAATGCGCAGCTAATATTGTTGTCAGACATTTTCTTATGATTTCTGTTAATTCTTTCGTTTTTGTCCTGCCATCTACTGTTAGAACCAACTAATTCTGCCAATGTTCCGGTTACAGTTCGGAACTCTTGGCGACGCTCAGAGTTTTTCTCACAGCCAGGTAAAAATTGTGCTTAACAACGTCATCTGATTTGCTTCCTCTACTTGGGAGGGCTTTGAGGCGCTCCGATGAACACACAAGTCACATTCATCTCCCGCTTTTCTAGATTTGCCTTTCTCATTATCTATTGCATAGTTGCCAATGCACACCAATATGAGAAAAAGAAGCCTGTTAAACTGTTTTTTTTTTAAACAGTTTTCTTTTAAAAAGTAATGCCAACTTATGAAGATTAAAGTAACATTTTATGAATCTGTCCCTTGAAAAAAATATTGTGGATTGATGACCTCAGTATGGAACTACCTTTTTGTAAATAAAGTGGTTCTCTCGAAACAGAGTTGAAGTGGACTGAATCTTTCAGTCCTTGAACAAATCTTTCTAAAATTTATAATAGTAGCAGGCTTGGCACAACACATCACCAGTTTAATTCCTCTCTTTAGCTCATTTTTAATTTGATCATTGTAATTTTAGCAACACTTCTATCCATATGCCTTATTGTAAAAAAGGTGATTGAATTAAACTTGCTTTAATAAAAAAATGGCATCATTCCAACAGACATGCAACCCTAACCCAAATACATTTGTATTTCTTGGTACTTAAAGCCTACTGATAAGCTAAATTCTGATTGAACTCTAAAGTAAGTCAGGAATTTTAGAAATAACCTTTGCTAACAAATACTGAGCAATAACATTCATGTCATTTGATGTCATGTATGTACTCTGATAATAAATCGGAATATTCCAGACTTGACAATATTCAGTTATCAGATATCATCTTAACAATGTATTATTCAGGCTAGCCAAATAATTTCACAAAAATCATTACATTTTTGTAGAATTTTGATTGATCGTAATCTTGTCAAAATGCAAGTTTTTGTGCTCTCGGAATATAGTGCAGAAAATTGGTACGTTTGGCAACTATGCATGTTGCAAATTGGGATTTCCATGTTTTCTTCCTACTAATTTGCCTGCTGTCCTATGTCAAGTTGCAAAATAATTATCAAATAACAGAATCAGATAGCATGGTGTCAGTGCACAGAATTCTCTGTAATGTAAGCCTGTGAACTAAAGTTGCCAAATTTATTAGCTTCTGAACGTCAGTTTCTCTATCCAATTCCAGCTCCATGACTCCCTCCCTGTACCATTGTACTCTGCAGTGATCATATCTGGAAATAATTTTTGATGGTGGTGGCTCACGTTCAATTAATTAGTCATGGTATCCTTTAATTTGAGCCTAGATTTCCACCTGTCTATCAATGAATCCAAGAGTTAATAAGCATCACACTTCTTTCTTTGGCACATTAATGTATTTTGTTGATGTTTGTGAGGTCATGTAGCCAAATTTTCAACAATATAAATGTGACTGCAGGTGAAAAGTGCCCAATGTCTACAAAGAGCTTTAGGAAGGCATGACATTGTATAAAGCACCATTTTAAATACGAGTCTTCTGTTTTGATGTGAATATTAGTAAAAGAGGAAACATGTTGGTTGAGTGGGCCAAAAATCTCACAAAGCATCTGACATCTCTGCAGAGACATGACAATTTCAAAACAATCTTCCCTAGGTTGACATTATTCTGACTTGCACTAATAATTGTTGTTCACTATAATACATGGGAAGTAATGACCTCAGTAATGAATTAGAAAATCAAGTTCCATCTTATCACTATTTCCTCCCCATTGGACTCCTTCATAGACTGGTGGAAGCTACTACAATTGTTATTTCTTTACTGTATAATAAGCATTTTTTTTAATCTTTCAGTGGATGGAGAAACCAGCAAGAATATAAATGTAAGTACAAGATATTTTATTATCTTGTGTAACTGGAGTAGCCATGAAAGAGTAACAGTCAATTAATACAAAGCTATGTTTTGGAAAAGTCAAAACTTTTTATCTGAGAGCATTTTGACAAATAATGCTTTTAAAAGATGATTAATAATGCCAGCTTAAGGCTTCATAAACAAAGTTCCATGGTTTGGCAATCTGTGCAGACCATGGCATTTATCAGTTGTGTAATTTTTTTCATAAATTTCTTTCTGGCTCTTGATGTTCGACATCCAACATGCCACTGGGTCCTCTGACATTTAAAAAAAATCTTTATCTTACCTTTTACCTCCTTTTATCTAAGTAGGGAAGCTTCTGGCTTTGGATTGAGAGTACATTATGATAAACCTGTCTTTTAGAAGCTCTAGTTAATTGGGTATTATATGGAAATCATACCTTATCAAAGTGAATATATTGCACAATAGAATAATGTGTTATAGTAAATGTTCAATTAAGGTCAAATGGCTTTGTTTTGTTCATGGCGAATACATCCTTTTGTATATTATTTCCATTCTGTAGGTGCATTTTTTTGCTCTTTGACAAGAACATTTTAATTCTATGAATCTTACCTTTTAAAATGGTGATAAATTTTAACCTCCAAATATATCTTGCAGTCCAGAAAATCTGTATCTGTAACATGTGTGTGAAGATGAGGAAGATCCCATTTAACCGGTCAGTTATCCAAAGCTAAGGTTGGGAGGCCTGAACCATTTTTCTGTTCTGGGCCTTGAAATATATTTCTCAGTCATTTTCAGAGTTTGGAAACTGAACACCTTGTGTACTAAGCCGGATGGCATGTGAAGGTGCTTGGGGAGATGATCTAGCAGGAACATGGGAAGCAGTAATTTTAAAGTAGACTGGAAAATCAAATTGATTATAATACATACTCCCAATTTGATGATCTTCATCTAGTCAACATTTAAGATGGTATTTAAAGTTATTGTTCAAATTATGACTAAATGATGTTGAAGAACCAGCCAAACCACAAGAATGAAATACATTGTTTTGATGTTTTCATTATCAACTATATTTAATAGCATGATGGTATTAATATTAGTACATTAAAATCCGTGTTATCCAGAATTCAAGCAACCGGCAATGTCAAAGAGGAATATAAATAAATAAAAATAAGTAAAAATAAATAAAATTTTAAATAAAAGTTTAAAATTGTAAGAGTAAATGTTGACTGAATTAACATATAAACCTTTGGTGAAGATGGGAGCAAATATTCAGCCAGCGGAGTGCCTTGGTCATGCAGAGTGCCTTGCTTGTAGCAGCTGTTTGAATAAAGTTGTGTTTGAATAAAATTATGTCATCCAGGATGATGCCGCTCGCTGTTGGGGTGACTCTCTTAAAGTGTCTCCTTATCCCTATTTAGTAAGAGTCTTTTTATCTTTATTAGAATATTATTAAGAATATTAATAAGGCTTTATCTGTTTACTTGGGGAGAGGGAGGGTAATTATGATGGCAGCATGGTTAGCATAGCAGTTAACAGAGCACTGTAACAGCACCAGTGACTGGGGTTCAAATTTGAATTTTGTAAGTAACAGGAATGACCTGGTTTAAAGTGAACTTTACATAATTAAGAACTACAATACTGATTTTTTTTCAAATGACTTTGCATTTTGCACTGTCTTTTGATTTTTAAACAGTTTATTCTTATGCTTGTTTATTAGTTAGGCATTGTGAGAGTGAGCCTCAAACAACTGGAAAACTCGATTATTCGGCATCTACCATTCCCAGCAGGTTCCGGTTACCAGGATTTCACTGCATTGTCATTATACCATGCGTAGCCAGCCCAACGTGATTCTGAAAATAGATCTTCATAATAAATAAAGAAAAAATGGGCTAAAGGTTAAATTTCAATCAAGTTCTGCAACAGTGAGTGTTTCATGCTAAAATGAAACATTCTAAGACCATCTAGAAATGTCTCTTGAAAAAAAGTAAAATTCTATACTGGGTCTACATTTCTAAGGTATTACCCTCTATTCCAATCAGAGCATAAATTGAAATGGAGGGGGTTAAACTTCCTACGTAGTTCCAAATCAACAATTTAGGCCATTTTTGTTTGGATGGTCAAAGTGTTCTGTAAATATTTACAAATTGAGCTTCCAAGATATGAGAAGCTCAGGCAATGAGCAAGGGACTCGTCCATAAGATCCAATTCACAGCGGTGTTGTCCACGGGAGTCATTTCACACAGAACGTATTGAACCATCTTTCAAGCAGATCATTCAGATTGTCACTTAAGAGTCATGCTTGAGTTCTAAAAATTCCAGCAGTAGCTTTGCAAAGTGTAATTTGATAACACAATAATTGTTCTAAATGCAAGAGGTAGAGGAGCAGGGATTGACATTGTGCCACATTTAAATAGAAATGATAATGGGATAAATATTGTGATTGAGAGAACTGGTGAATGATAACAGAATTATAGACTAATTTTTAAAACATGAACATAATATTAAAAATAACGTGGAATTCTTAAAAAGTTTATGCTTAAGCAACTTTATTGGATTCTTTGAAGAAGTAAGCGATAACACAGTCCTTAATGTAATAAATGTGTTATATACAGAGTTTCTGAAAGCTTTCAACAAGTACTAAATGTGGGGCTCATGACAAAGATCGGTAGTTATAGGCTAGATATGCATTGATTCGTAAAATAGCTACAAAGCAGAAAATAGGTCATGGACTGAGAAACAATAAATGGGCAGAAGATAGGAAATGGTGTCTTGCTTGGATTGCTGCTTTTCAAAGTTTACTTGAAATGAACTGTTGGTGATTTAGTGTCAAACAATGCTAAATTAGGGTATATAACTATTATCATGGCAAGCTGCACCAAAATGGCCTTCACAATGGATGTATATAATACAAATGAACTCAATATGGTAGAATGAGATAATTCATTTCTGTAGGAAAAATGAGAACGCCATTTGAAGCCAAGGATCTAAATGGTCTAGAGGACCAAAGGGATATCAGTATACAAACACATAAATCATTGAAAGAGGTAATATAAGGCAATCATAAGTTTGAGCCAATAACTGAGTTCACTTCTAGAATACAATAAAAGCTAAAAGCATAAAAGCAGGAAGTAATGTAAAAATCATATAGAACCTTGACTGGACCACATTTGTAATACTGTTTTAGTCTCCATGACGCATAAAGCATATAGAAGCACTGGTAGAAGAGTTTTATAAGGGTGTTTGGTGAACATGTTGTGACACTTTTCTGTAGTTCAAAGGAGATCTGATGAAGGTCTTTCAAATTCGGGAGGGCTTGATGTGGAGGAAGAGTCTCCATTTATGAGTGAGGCCAAAAAAGTAAGAATAAAAATAAAATAGGCACAAAAATAAATCAGGATTTTTTTAAAATATGTGGAGGATTAGTGATATGGAAGTCATAGTCACGTGGAATATTTGAAGCAGTTGGCATTGACACATTGACGTGAGGGAGAGGAATAGAAAAGAAAGAGGAGTTAAAATGTGTGGTTTGTATGGAGTACATGTACTGCCACTGAGCAGCAGTTGGCCTTTATGAAGAACCAATCATTAGATTTAACATAATCCTAATCTAGCTATGGGAGTTAGGGTTACGGTTAGGCCTCAAGCACTGAACAACTGTCAGCAGAGATGTTGAGGGAACACCTCAACACCTCTGGTGACGTGATTGAACCTTGTCTTTTGGTCATTTCTGCCTCCCGGCTCATGGGTGTGGAGTTGTGGCATAGCTGTTCACAGGAATATGATGGAGAGAAACAGATGGATTGCAGCCACTCAAACCTCTTCTAACTACATCTCTGTGATAGTACAGACCTATCACCAATATATATAGTTACAGTATCTAGAGTGTAATGACTGTGCTTACAGCGATTGGCTGAGAGCTTAGCCACGCCTACTGTCTGGGCCTTAAAGGGTTGTGTCCCTAGCCAGGTCGGATCATTCCGGACTGGTCGGCCACCTGTGAAGAGCTCCTGTCTTTTGCTAATAAAAGCCTTGGTTTGGATCAACAAGTCTTTGGTTCTTTCGATGAGCTCTACAATCTCATAAGGATAATTGTATGAGAATATGACAACCTATTAATTTAAACTTTTTTTTTAGAGATCTTGAATGAATCTTTGTTTTAGACTTCTATTTACCTTCTTCAGAAGCTGTCATTATTACTCTTACTAACTGGAACCATCAGCTTAATTGAAATTTCTCAAATCATGAAGTAACATCAATCTGTCACACTGCTCTTTCTTGATGTGGATTGTTAGATCCCAGTTGCATCTTTAAATCTCCCTAAGCATTTTGACCGCTGGTATTGGGACCCAGAGGAAGAACGCAAGCGGCAGGAAAGATGGCAGAAAGAGCAGGAACGCTTGCTCCAGGTACATTAACATAACTCGCGTTGACCCTCTGCTACAAAGTGCATGTTCTGATCCAGCTTGCCTTGTAGTTTTTAATAGATGCAGTCCACCCTCATTTAATGCTCTTTGCACTTATCCTTCATGCTTTCTTTTTCAAAGGGTTGGTTCTGTTGAGCTGACCAGAAAACAACAATGAAAGGAAGTAGAGCAGTGTTCTGCTCAACATTTTGGAGCCATGAAAATCTGAAGCAGAAAAGGCTTTCAAGAGTGCTGCAGCAGGGAGCAAATCACTGTCATTTAATATATTTCTGAAATTAGAATGGGAAACATTTTACTGAATTGAAATTGTAATTGTTAACTTACTTGATCCAATTAATCTCTTAAAATTAGATTTCTTTGGAATACTGCCAAATTACATTTGACTAAATAACTTGAAGTGTAATGTTGTTTTTGAACAACATTCAAACTTTTGATTCCCTCGAGAACAAGTGTCACACACACACACACACACACTATTATATCAGGAGGACAAAGTAGCAACGAAACAAGATAAGCAGTGAAACATGATAGGCTACAGATGCTGTGATTGTAGTAAACACACCGAAATACTGGAGGAACTCAGTTGGTTTTTTCAGCATCTAGAGGAGACAAAGAAATTTTGCTGACATTTCGGGCCTGAACCTTTCTTCAAGGAAAAATCAGAAAAGACAGAAGCCGGATATTTCAGAAAGTCTCAGAATTCATAAAATGGATGAGGAATCCAGACCAACAAAAAGTGGTAATTAGATATGATAAGGGATGAGGTAGAATTTATCATGGCTGTGCAAAAGGAGACAGGGAATGGAAAGATGATGGAGAAAGAAGGGAGTGCGGGGGGGAGGGGGGCAGAGAAGTCAATATTAATGCCATCCAGTTGGAGGGTGCCCAGTAGGAAGATCCAATTTACAGGTGGTCTCAGTCTGGCAGTACATGAGACCATAGATAGACATATCGGCAAGCGAATGGGATGGAGAATTGAAATGGCAGAATCGAAGTAGTCATCGATGAAGTGGAGGAAGAGTTGAGGGGCCTTGCCTGTGTAGGTTTGTAGCATGGATTGCTTCATGTCACCAAGATCCACAAACCCAATTGTCCCAGCAGACCCATCATGTCCATGTGTTTCTGTCCCAATGAATTTGTATCCGGTTACCTTGTCTTTGTTTCTCCCCCCCTGGTCTAGTCCCTCTCCACCTACATCTAGGACACTTCATGTGTCCTCCATCACTTCAACAACTTCCAGTTCCATGAATTCAATCGTCTCATGTTTATCATGATATCCAATCCCTATACACCTCCATTCCCCCAGACTGAAGGCCTCAAAGCCCTTGGTTTCTTTCTGGACAACAGAACCAAACAGTTCCCCTCCACTACCACCCTCCTCTGCCTGGCAAAACTTGTCACCCTCAATAGTTTCTCCTTTGACTCATTGCACTTTGTCCAGGTTAAAGAGGTAGCCATGGGTACCCCCATAGGCTCCAGCTATGCCTGGCTTTTTTTTGGCTACGTGGAGCAATTCATGCTACAAACCAACACAGGCAAGTCCCCTCAACTCTTCCTCCACTACATCGATGATTACTTTGGTTCTGCCTCATGTACCCTGATGAGCTCATTGACATCTTCCACTTTGCTGCCCACTTGCACTCTGACCTCATATTCACTTGGTCCATCTCTAGCAACACTCTCCCTTTCCTTGATCTCTTTTTACCATCTCAGATGAAAAACTCTCAACAGGCATCTTCTATAAACCCACAAACTCCCACAGCTGCCTAGACTACACCTCTTCCCACCCTGACCTCTGCAAGGATTCCATTTCATTCTCTTAATTCCTTCATCTCCATTGCATCTGCACCCAGGATGAGGACTTCCATGCCAGATCATCAGAGATTTCTCCTTCTTCAAACAACGTAGCTTTCCCTCTAACACCATCAACTCGGCCCTCACCCGCATATCCTCCATTACCCACACACCTGCCCTGGCCCCCTCCACCCCCACGTGACTGGTCTCAACTGCCAAAGCGAGGCGACGACTGTACACTTGTAGTAGGTTGTCTGGGTGCCGGTAGCAGCTTCTCCACCTCCCCGGACCGGGATGTTGGTTGGAATCTTGAAGTTCTTCTTCTTGCTGCGAGATATTGCCAACTCTTGGAGAGTCTCAAACTTCAGCAGTGGGACCATGGCTTGTATTACCCAAAAGTTGTTTACTTCAGATCTTATCTTTTTGAACAAATGATTTAATCTTCAAGGTCTCCTGACAGTCTGCGACCAACAAAAGATAACTACATCTCTTGGCCTCATGGTGGAAGTTGGATAATGTCTACTGATTTATATGCATATTCATCCCTGGGACAGTGTAAATTTAGATAATGTCTTCTGATTCAACTGCATCCTGGGCCCCACGGTGGAATTTAGATTATGTCTTCCTATTCAACTGCATCCCTTCTTGCATAAGCTGGTCTAAATCCTCCATTACAACGTGCAACAATGGCAGGATTCCACACATCCCACACATCCTCCTCCACCATTTCCACCATCTACTATGTGATCCCACCACTAGACACATATTCCCCTCTCCTTCTGTCTACGCTTCCGTTATGGACTGCTCCCTCTGTGACTCTCTTGTCCACTCCTCCCTCCCACTAATCGTCCCCTTGGGACCAACCCCCGTGACTGCAGGAGATGCTCCACTCCTCCCTCAGCACTATTGGGGAACCAAAATAGTCCTTCCAAGTGAAACAACATTTCACTTGTGAATCTGCAGAAGTCACCAGTTCTCCTGCTGTGATCTCCTCTACATTGGAGAGACTCGACGCAGACTAGGAGATTGCTTTGTTGAGCATCTCGGCTCTGTCCACCACAATAACATGGGATCTCCTAGTGGCCACCCATTTCAATTCTCCATCCCATTCCCTTGACAACATGTCTATCTGTTGTCTTGTACTGCTAGACTGAGACCACCTGTAAATTGGAGGAACAACATCTTCTGACTAGGCACCCTCCAAACTGATGGGATTAATATCGACCTCTCTGACTTTTTTTAAACCCCTTCTTCCCCGTCATCTCTCCATTCCCTGACTCCTATCACACAGCCATGATAAATTCTACCTCACCCCTTATCATATTCAATTAACACCTTTCGTTGGTCTGGATTCCTCCCCCATTTTATGAATTCTGAGACTTTCTGATATATCCCACTTCTGCGTTTTCTGGTTTTTCCTTGAAGAAGAGCTCAGGCCCAAAACGTCAGCAATAAATCTTTGTCTCCTATAGACGCTGAAAAGTCCAAACAAGATAAGGAGCCCATTGAACAACTTAAGTATTTTGTGATTCTTCACAATGGCATTCACTGTCTTGCTAGATGGGTCTATCACCTGAATGTGAGAATTAACTTCATACAGTGGGGGAATAGAGAAATATATAAAAAAAAGAAAGTAATTTTCCTTTATTACCACTACCTTTAGCCTGATTTAGTTCGTTAACATGTTATAAAATTTGCTGTAACAGCCACATATTCACAGAAATGTAAATCTTTTGTGTTAACGGTAATTTGCTGACTGTTGCAGTGATTTAATTATCATATGCATGTGAATGTAAACTATTGAAAATTATGACTAATTTTCTAAAAAGCAGCTGATAACACTGCTTCACTGGGAAGAATTTGCAAATGTTGGGCAGCCACTATGTTGGGTGATGGAAATTCCGATTACATACACGATCCCTGTTTTTGACCACTTCACAAAAATACTATGAGTGCATTCATCTACAGCTGTGGTTTTCAAACCTTCTCTTTTCACTCAACATACCACCTTATCCCTATGCAATTGATGCTTGGTGATTAGTCAGTGATTAATTAAGATTGACCACCGCCAGTGGGCTGATATCGCCTCCATCTTGGCGCCTCACAGTTCGGCGGGCAGCAACCTCCTTTGAAGAAGACCGCAGAGCCCACCTCACTGACAAAAGGCAAAGGAGGAAAAACCCAACACCCAACCCCAACCAACCAATTTTCCCTTGCAACCTCTGCAACCGTGCCTGCCTGTCCCGCATCAGACTTGTCAGTCACCAACGAGCCTGCAGCAGACGTGGACATACCCCTCCATAAATCTTTGTCCGCGAAGCCAAGCCAAAGGGAGGAATTAAGATGGCATGTGAGTGGAAAGAAAAGGTTTGAAAACCACTGATCTACAGTATAGTGTTAATTTTTATATGATGCTTCTTAAAAGGTACAATGTACTCTATGATACTGGATAAATCATCTAATTCATAAACCCAGATTTCCATGAAATCCACAGTTCCCATGTTGGTGGTTGTGTGGTGTCACTCTTGTTAACTCCGTACCACAGGGACTAATGATACTCGGCCTTGTTGACAATGAGAGAAAACCATTGCTGAATTATTTAAACTTTTAATGTAAAATTGCATAACTTTGATAACGTTAAATGAATTGAGTGATTACGTATAATTTTCAATTGACAAAGTGACATCTTAAGATCGGCATGATCTATTGTGCCAAAACTTGACTGATATTTACAATAATACTGTTTGAAAGACTTGAGAAAAATGAAATCAATGAGTTAATAGCAGGTGATCCCTAGCCTTCCAAACTTTCACCTAGATTGCAGGAATCCAACCTTTATTATTTTTTTTATTACAAACATCCATTTGGTCATGATATAAACTGAATTTAAATGAAATGGAAAGTTATCTCTTCCTTGTCCTCTCAATTGGTGCTCTGTGATTAGTAAGAGATTTGTTAAGGTGATATGTGGGTAGAATCAAAAAGTTTGAAAACCACTGTTTTAATTGTACTTAATAGACTCATTATGTGCATGGTTTCATAACTCCAAAGGAAATGGGCCAATGACAATTTTCTCAAGCTAAATATTTCAGTAACAATTGGGACTAGAGCAGTAATTCTCAACCTTCCCTTCCCACTCACATCCCATCTTAAGCAATCCCTTACTAATCACAGAGCACCAATGGCATAGGGAATACTTGAAGTGGTATGTGAGTGGAAAGAAAAAGGTTGAGAACCACTGGGTTAGATTAATGTGGAGTAGGTTAACACAGGTCGGCATAACATGGTGGGCTAAAGGACCCATATTATGCTGTAATGTTTTATTTTCTGTTATCGTAAACACCTGGGAGAAGGAGAAGTTGACCTAAGTTTGTATTTCTGGATAGACGGTCATGGATGTATGAAGACAAATGTAGACTTACAATGCTCTCCATAATGTATGGGACAAACACTCTTTTTTCCTTTATCTTCCCCTGTGCTCCACCGATTTAAATTTGTAATCAAACAATTTGCATGTAATTAAAGTGCACATTCCAGATTTTATTCAAGGTTATTTGTATACATTTTGGTTTGACCAGATAGAATTTACAACACATTTTAAACATCGTCTTCTCATTTCAGGGCACCATAATGTTTGGGACATTTGGCTTCACAGGTGGTTACTCATGTATGTTTAATTGCATCAGTAGTGCAGATATAAGAGAACTGGGCTTTTGATCACCTTTAGGATCTGTAGTGCCATTTTTCAACAAGAGGACCAGAGTTGTGCCAATGAATGTCAAGTCATTATGAGGCTAAAAGATAAAAATAAAACAGTAAAAAACATCACCTAAGTCTTACCACAATCAACAGTTTAGAACATCATTAAGATGAAAGAGCATTCTGGTGAGCTCAGAAATCATAAAGGGACTGGTATTGCAAGGAAGACCTCCACTGCTGAAGACAGAAGAATTCCCATCATAATGAAAAAAAATCCCCAAACATATGTCCGACAAATCAGAAACACACTTCAGGAGGCAGATGTGGATATGTCAATGACTACTGTCCACAGACAATTTCATGAACAGGAATACAGAGGCTACACTGCAAGATGTAAACCATGGTGAGGGTGGTATACTCTGGATCTTGGGCATTTCTTTTACGCCTCCACATTTTGCTCTTGCCCTCACTCTGATACAGGTTAATACATGAATCCACAGACCTTCTGAAGCATTCTGCAGGGTCTTTTAAATAGTTCTTGGCAAACTGTAATCTGGCCATCCATTCTGTGGCTAACTAGTGGTTTGCATCTTGCAGTGTAGCCTCTGTATTTCTGTTCATGAAGTCTTCGGCAGACAGTAATCATTAACACATCCACACCTGAAGAATATTTCTGATCTGCGGAACATATGTTTGGGGATTTTTCTTCATTATGATGAGAATTCTTCTGTTATCACTAGTGGAGGTCTTCCTTGGAATACCAGACCTTTTGTAATTACTGAGCTCAACAGTACAGTCTTTCTTCTTAATGATGTTCCAGACTGTTGATTTTGGTAATCCTAAGATAGAGGTGATGTTTCTTACTGTTTTATTCCTGTTTTTTAGCCTCTTAATGGCTTCTTTGACTTTCATTGGCACAACTCTGATTCTCATAATGAAAAATGGCAACTATAGATGCCAAAGGTGATCAAAGGCTTAGAAACAAGCCTAGCTGTTATACCTGCACTAATGAAGCAATTAAACATACATAGAACACCACAGCACAGTACATACCCTTCAGCCCTAGATGTTGTGCTGACCCATATATCCCTAGAATTAAACCCACCCTACCCCATAACCCTATATTGTTCCTTCATCAATGTGCCTGGCTAAGAGTCTCTTAAATGCCCCAAATGTTTTAGCTTCCACCACCATCCCAGGAAAAGGATTCCAGGCACCCACAACTCTCTGTGTAAAAAAAAACTTACCTCTGATGTCTCCCCTAAACTAACATCCCCTAACTTTGTGCATATGTCCTCTGATGTTTGCCATTCCTGCCCTGGGAAACAGACACTGGCTCTCCACCCTATCTATGCCTCTCATAATCTTGTAGACCTTTATTAAGTCTCCTCTCATCCTTCTATGCTCCAAAGAGAAAAGTCCCAGCTCTTCTATCTTTGCTTCATAAAGCTTGTTTCCAATCTAGGCAGCATTCTGGTAAATTTCCTCTGCACCCTCTCCATAGCTTCCACATCCTTCCTATAATGAGGTGCCCAGAACTGAACACAATACTCCAAGTGTGGTCTCACCAGAGATTTGTAGAGTTGCACATGACCTCTCGACTCTTGAACTCAATCCTCTTTTAATGAAGCCCAGCATCCCATAGGCCTTCTTAACTATCCTATCAACCTATGCAACGACTTTGAGAGATGTATGATTTGAACCCCAAGGCCCCTCTGTTCATCCACACTCCTAAGTAACCGTCCAGTAATGCTGTACTCAGCCTTCTGTTTTGTCCTTCTAAAGTGCATCACGTCACACTTATCCAGATTAAACTACATATGCCACTTTTCTGCCCAACTCTGCAACCTGTCGATATCCTCCTGTAACCTTCGACAGCCTTCGGCTCCATCCACAACTCCTTCAACCTTTGTGCTATCCGCAAACTTTGTGCCATCCTCAAACTTCCACCTCTTCATTTAGGTCATTTATAAAAATCAGAAAGAGCAGGTGGCCCAGACCAGATCCTTGCAGGACTCCACTAGTCAATGACCTCCAGGCAGAATATCTTTCTTCCACAATTACTCTCTGCTTTTTTCCTGCAAGTCAATTTCTATCCATACAACCAAGGTTCCACTGATCCCATGCCTCATGAATTTCTGGATGAGTGCCTCATGAATTTCTGAACGAGTCTCTCATGGCAGTCATAGTCAGATGCTTTGCTAAAATCCATGTCGACCACATCGACCACTCTACCCTCATCAATTTCTTTTGTTAGACCCATAAGGCACAACCTTACCTTCACAAAGCCATATTGACTATCCTTGAGTAAACTATACTTCTCCAAATGCTCATAGATTCCATCCTTAAGAATCATCTCCAATAGTTTGCACACCACAGACTTTAGACTCACCAGTTTATAATTCCCAGGATTCTCCCTATTAACTTTTTTAAATAAGGGGACCAGATTTGCCATTCTCCAATCCTCCGGAACAACCTCTGCAACCAAAGAGGATTCAAAGATGTGACGTTCCCCCCATTTTCCAGTTCATTTTATTTGTGTAGGACTGTCCCTTTAAGAGACCAGAATTAAACAAACCTTGCAGGTTTTTGGAAAGTGCCTGTGAAAAGGGTTGCAGGTGTCGGAGACAGCACGTTCTTTACATGATACATTTTGCACAATGAAGGGGAGAAGCCCTGAAGCAGAGACCATGTGACTAGCTTTAAAAAGACAGTTCAAGGGGCCATTTTAAGAAGGCAGCACAGAGAAGCATCTCTTCAACCTCCTTTGTGGGATTAAGAAACCCACTTGGCTTCATTGTGTGATTGTAGACAGAATTATCAGGTTTCCTTATTTTGCCACTTCGACTGACCCCCGAAAAGGGTTTTAAAATTGTAGAAGAAATACTGCACTCTACTCAACTGACTCATGAAAAAGGCTCAAAATTGGCAGAAGAAATATTGCTCTCCACTTTGACTGACCCCTAAAAGGGGTTCTAATTGCTGAAGAAGGCCCTCGTCTAAAAAGGACATTTCTCTGAAGTACCAGAGCAAGGCTTTTGGTCAGTTAATCAACCTGGTCTCTTTCACCCACTTCATGAGCTGCTCCTTCCTTCTGAGTGCGTCTCTCAACCATTCACGTAAGGCCTGTGTGCCTCAACTATCTAAAGCCTGTGTGTCGCATCAAACTCAAGCCCATGTATCATCACCGAATTTCTGAACTTGGAACTGCCTTCCCACCTGTAGTGACTTGGGATATTCCACATACACCAATATATTCACACATAGTTAGAGTTTAAGTTAAATAATTGTATATAAATTTAGTTAAGTTTAGATAAGTTAGTTAAATTAGATTAGGTGTTACATAATTGTTTATTTATAATGAAAATATATTATTTTAATTATAACACAATATGGGCTAATTTTTTATCGTTGCTGATGTGTACGTAACAAAGATCATTGCTACTGCCCCAGCTATCTCTTCTCTCACTTCTGGCACCAACCTGGGGTATCAATTTTGATGTTTCTAAGAAGATCCAACACTTCATCTTCCTTAATCTCAACATTGTCCAGCACACAGGCCTGTTCTATTCTGACCTCACCCTGATCAAGGTCCTTTTCTTCTGTGAATACTGAAGCAAAGTATTCATTTAGGACCTCCCAACCTCCTCCACCTCCAGGCACATGTTACCTCCTTTATCCTTTAGTGGCCCCACCCTCATTCTCAGCATCCTTCACATACGCATAGAACGCCTTGGGGCTCTCCTTAATGCTACATGCCAAAGTCTTCTCATGGCCACAAACACCTGTGAAGCCAAATGTCCCAAACATTATGGTGCTCTGAAATGAGGGAACTATGTATAAAAAGTACTGCAATTTCTACTTGGCCAAACCAAAATAATGTAGCGAGCTGCACTGGTCCACAAGTGAACTGGGTCAGGGAGGTGCAGGCTTGCTCTGGGCTGACATCACAATGGTCCCAGTGGGAGGGGCCAAAAAGAATCATGGGAGTGGTGCTGGTAAGCTCTCATAGAGTCCAGTAAAGTTAGTTGGTTGGTTCAACTCACCCACAGCTTCTGTGTGGTTTTTTTTTCTTTCATTCGCTGCACAGCACACTGACCACAGTGGTGACCCTGATGGTCCAAAATGACACGAGCACACAGAATGCAGTCTCGTTGAAGCTGCCGACCTTTTGGACCTCACCGCCACTAGTTTGGTTCGATTAGGCTGAGGCCCAGTTTCAGGTCAGGCAGATCATCGCAGACTCAACCAGGAGACTGCCAGGAATCATCGACTTATATCAGTTACCAGCCATTGATAAGTATGAGACAATTAAGGTGCTCCTTATCCACTCCTTTGTTGTTTCATGCCAAGAACAAATGGCATGGCTGCTCCACATGGATGGCCTGGGTGACTGCATGCCATCCATCCTTATGAATGATATGCTGGCATTAATGGACGGTCACAGGCTCTCCTTACTGTTCAAGAAGATATTTCTTGAACAGATGCCGGAAAACATGCGCCTATTCCGCACAGACAACGACTTCAGTGACCCAAGCAGGTTAGCAGCCAGTGCGGATGTCCTGTGGCACGCCAAGTAATATGGCGGGGCATCCTTTGACCTAGTTGCTGCGTCACGCCCAGTGACTCATCTTTCTCCCACACCACCAAAGAGGCCAGCGATAGCCACAGCAGGTGGAGACTCAGAGTGGTGGTGTTTCTACCATCAGAAAAGAGATTCTGGAGCCTGCCACTACTGTCCACATTGCTCCCATCCAGGAAACAGCAGGGCTGGCCGTCACTGATGACTATGACCGTTGGCCGCTGAGACAGCCTCCTTTATCTATGGGACCAGCACTTGGGGTGGCGTTTCCTTGTGGATACAGGTTGAGGTCAGCGTCTTTCCCCCCTCAAACCGAGCACCTGTGCTGGGGAGCTGGGACCTTCACTCACCACCGCCAACAATAGCAACAAATGTACATACAGGGTGTGGACCATCCTGCTCGAGTTTGCCTCCTGCTATTTTACCTAGACCTTAACTTTGGCTGACGTGTCTCACCTACTACTGGGCACAGGCTTCCTTTGAGCCTACTGCCTCCTAGTGGACCTGAAAAGACACCATCTGGTCAATTCCAGGACCTTCCAGACCTTCAACCTTGAAGAAGCCAAGTTCCCAGCACCTCCCCCCCCCCCCCCCATCTTGACTTGGTAACATTATCGGGCAATGAATTTACCAGAATCCTGTCAGCATTCCTAGGCATTATAATACCACAATTCTCCAACGCCGTCCTGAAACATGGTGTCCAGCACCACATCCCCACGCAGGGATCACCGCTACACACCCAGGCACACAGGCTTCCTCCCAACAAGCTGTGGCTTGCCAAGGAAGAATTCAGGAAGATGGAGGAGATGGGAATTGTTTGGTGCTTGGACAGCCCATGGGTCTCTCTACACATCGTGCTGATGTCTTCTGAAGGATGGAGACCTGTGGGGACTACCACCGGTTCATGAAAGCTAAATGGTACCCAGTTCCCCTCATCCAGGACTTCATGGCCAATCTACACAGAGTGAGAGTCTTCTCAAAAATCGACCTGGTCCGGGAATACCACCAGATCCCCGTGCACTCCGTTCTGCCATTTTGAGTTCCTTCGCGTGCCATTCAGCCTCAAAAATGCAGCGCAGATTTTCCAGAGACTCATGAACTTGGTGGGGCATGGCCTGGATTTAGTTTTTATCTACCTAGACAACATCCTCATTGCCAGTCATTCACAACAGGAGCACCTAATATGCTCTGCCAGTGACTGAGCGACTACAGGCTAGCCATCAACCCAACGGTTTCCTTTGGCACCGCATCGATTAACACAGGGCATTCTCTCTTCCATCAAATGTTGAGGCCATTTGTAAGTTTACCAAGCCAAATACGGTCAAAGATTTGCAAGAGTACTTTGGGATGGTCAATTTGTACCATCGGTTCCTGCCATCAACAGCCAGGATCATGCAACCTCTTTCAAGCTGCTGTCGGGTCAGACCAAAGAACTCCACTGAGACGCAGAGTCTTCAGCAGCTTTTGACCAGGCCAAAGACGCTCTGACCAATGCCACCATTCTAGTGCATTGATGTGCCCATCACCCTCACAGTCGATGCATCCCAACACAGTCGTCGAGGGCATCTTGGAGCAGCTGATTGATGGACATTGGAGACCACTCACTTTCTCCTTCAGACACCTGCAACCAACGCAGCAGAAGTATAGTGTGTTCACCATTTCTGCTTTTTCCTTGAAGGATGGGATTTACAGTCTTCACCAATCACAAACCCCTCACTTTTGCCTTCATCAAGGTGTCGTGCCTGTGGTTGGCAAGGCAGCATTACACAATGGCTATCAAGCACATTTCTGGCAAGAACAACCTCATGATTGATGCTCTGTCCCATATGTCCATCCTGTCTGTGCACTCCCTGTCCCATGGAATCGACTATACAGTACTCACAGCAGCCTAGTGGCAGGATGGCGAGATACCAGCCTACTGCACCTCAGTCTCAGGGCTGCAGCTGGAAGACATGCGTTTCAGGCTATCCAAAGCCACACTTTTCTGTGACGTGTCCACCAGCCGACCTAGGCCCATTGTTCCTGATGCGTGGCGGCATTGCGACTTCGATGCGCCACATGAGTTCGCTCACCCATCCTCAGGACAACAACGCAACTAGTCTCAGACAGATTCATGTGGCATTGCCTGTGCAAACGAGTCTGCCACTGGGTCAGAATTTGCCTGCACTGTTAGACATCCAAGGTGCAGAGGCATGTGAAAGCCCCTCTTCAGTCCTTCTGCCAACACACAGACAATTTGGCCACATCCACTGCCGGTTTTCAGATGTGCCACGTACCATTCATGATGACACTTCCTCAATATCCTGCGCCAGGGCCCTCATCACCAATTGTATAGCCAGTTTCGGCCTTCATTTCAATATCACATCGGGCAGGAAGCACAGTTCACATCCAGCCTATGAGCGGCACTGGGACTGCTCCTAGGGACCTAGTTACATCACACCATGGCCGTTCACCCACACTCTAATGGTCTGGTGGAAAGGTTCCATCAACATTTGAAGTCAGCGGGAGGAGTCACGTGATGGAGTAGTGGCCGGACGGTGAACTCCAGCCCTCTCCAGAAAAGTCGGGAAAAACAAGAGAAAATACAAAGGCACAGAAATACAAGTTAAAGAAAAGTGAATATAAAGGTGGAAAGAAGATGGAGACAAAAGGAGAAAAATCAAAATCAACGGAAAGAAGAGAGGAAGAGAAGACAACGGAGGAAAAAGGTGAAGGCCTTACCTGTCCGAAGAGGCCCGCTGTGGAGAGAAGACCCCACTACCTCAGGTCGGTAGAAAGAGAACTACAACAATGGCTCACAGAGCCGAGTAAAAGTGCGCAACCGCGCATGCGCGACTCCTCGCGCATGCGCGATGCGCATACAAAAAAACACACCGACGGGAGGGGGGACCAGCTGGGGAGTCGATCTCCACAGCCGGCAACGACAGCTGCAGAACACCTGCAGCAAGAAGACACCACAGAAGACAATGGAAACAAGAAAGAAGAGGAGGAAAGGGCAGCAAAGAAACAACAGATGGTCAACCTAGAGGAAGAAGAAGAGGAAGAGGAAGAGTACAGGGAAATAGAA
Source organism: Narcine bancroftii (assembly GCF_036971445.1). Classification (NCBI taxonomy): domain Eukaryota; kingdom Metazoa; phylum Chordata; class Chondrichthyes; order Torpediniformes; family Narcinidae; genus Narcine; species Narcine bancroftii. The sequence continues at coordinate 109,936,113 of NC_091471.1, read as the reverse complement.
GAAGAAAAGATAGGCAAGGTAAAGGAGGTACTTGCTCTTGTTAGAGGATACATGGAGTCATTTAAAGAATGGCAAACACAGGAATTCAATGATTTAAGAAGAAGAATAAACAACACAGAAAAGAAAATAAATAAAATGGATATGACCTTAACAGAAATGGGGAAAAAAATGGACAAGATGGAAGAACGGGCAATAGCAGCAGAAATGGAGGTAGAAGACTTAAAAAAGAAATTGGAGGAAACTAATAAAAAAACTAAAGAGACACAAGAATTACTAGCCCAAAAAATAGATATAATGGAAAATTATAACAGAAGAAATAACATAAAGATAGTGGGCCTTAAGGAAGATGTAGAAGGCAAGAATATGAGGGAGTTTATAAAAGAATGGATCCCTAAGGCCCTAGGATGTCCAGAACTACAGCAAGAAATGGAAATAGAAAGGGCACATAGAGCATTGGCCCCTAAACCACAACCACAACAAAAACCAAGATCTATTGTAGTAAAATTCCTAAGATATACTACAAGAGAAAAGGTGCTGGAGAAGACAATGGAAAAAGTAAGAGAGGGCAACAAACCACTGGAGTATAAAGGGCAAAAAATCTTCATTTATCCAGATATAAGCTTTGAACTCCTAAAGAAGAGAAAAGAGTTCAATGCAGCAAAAGCGATTTTATGGAAGAAAGGATATAAATTTACACTGAAGCATCCTGCGGTATTGAAAATATTTATTCCAGGACAACAAAACAGACTATTCTCGGATCCAGAAGAAGCACGAAAATTTGCAGAACAATTACAAAAATAGACTGAGGGATGAAGACGGGTAATGAGAGCAAAAATTATCACGATTGATATGTATGTGGGTAAAGACAAAAATAGACTGAGGGATGAAGACGGGTAAGGAGGGTAAAAATGACCACGATTGATATGTATGCGGGTAAAGAGGTATAAGAGTGAATAGAGACAACGGGCATATGTGAAAGTATCTGTAATTAGAGGAAAACATAGAAAGTATAGACAAGAATTAATAAGGGAAGGTAATGGAATAGAGAGAATAAGGAGGGAACTAAAAGAGTGACCTTTGTGACATATAAAAAACGAAATCTTTTCTGGGGGGGGCTGGGTGGGGGAAAAGAGCGGTCACTGCAAAATCAGTTGACGCTTGCGAGTGGATTCGCAAATCCAAATGGAGAGGGGAGATGTGGTTGTCCGACAAGGGATAAAGGGCAACTCAGGAGGGGAAGGGGAGATTGGGGATAAAGAAGATAGAAATAGGAGAATAAGGAAAATGTTGGATGTTGTAGGAATGTTGTCTGGTAAAGAGTTGTCTGGTAAAGAGTTGAAAATAAGAAAACAGAAATGGAAAAGGAGGAAAGGTAATGATGGAAAAACGGAAAGAGAAGATAAACAAAATATAAAATGGCTACGCTGAACTATATGACTCTAAATATTAATGGAATACATAACCAAATTAAAAGGAAGAAACTACTAAATTTACTGAAAAAGGAAAAAATAGATATAGCATTTGTCCAAGAAACACATTTAACTGAATTGGAGCACAAGAAATTAAAGAGAGATTGGGTAGGACATGTAACAGCAGCATCGTATAATTCAAAAGCAAGAGGAGTGGCTATATTAATTAGCAAAAATGTGCCATTTAAAATAGAAGAGGAAATAATAGATCCAGCAGGGAGATATGTTATGATAAAATGTCAGATATATTCAGAGCTTTGGAATCTACTTAATATATATTCACCTAACGAAGAAGATCAAAAGTTTATGCAAGATATCTTTTTGAAGGTAGCTAATACGCAAGGGAACATACTAATAGGAGGGGATTTCAATCTGAATTTAGATCCAAATATGGATAAAACGGGGAAAAAAATTAACAGGAAGAACAAAGTAACCAAATTTATAATTAAATCAATGCAAGAAATGAAACTTGTGGACATATGGAGGAAACAAAACCCAAAAGAAAAGGAATACTCATACTACTCGACTAGACATAAAACATACTCAAGGATAGACCTATTCCTGTTATCAGCCCACATACAAGGGAGAGTTAGGAAAACGGAATATAAAGCTAGACTATTATCGGACCACTCACCCCTGTTATTGGCAATAGAGCTAGAAGACATCCCTCCAAGAATGTATAGATGGAGATTAAACCCCATGCTACTTAAAAGACAGGATTTTAGAGAATTTATTGAAAAACAATTAAAAATGTACTTTGAAGTAAATACGGAATCAGTGGAAGATAAGTTTATACTATGGGACGCAATGAAAGCATTCATTAGAGGGCAAATAATAAGTTATGCAACCAAGATGAAGAAGGACTATAATCAGGAAACAGAGCAGTTGGAAAGGGAAATAATAAACATAGAAAAAAAATTAGCAATAAAGGAAGATACAACCAAAAGAAGAGAATTGGCGGATAAAAAAATAAAATATGAAACATTACAAACATATAAGGTGGAGAAGAATATAATGAAGACAAAACAGAAATATTATGAACTAGGGGAAAAAACACACAAAATCCTAGCATGGCAGCTTAAGACAGAGCAAACTAAGAAAACGGTATTGGCAACAAGGAAAAAAGACAAACAAATTACATATAATCCAAAAGAAATTAAGGAAAACTTCAGAGAATTCTATGAACAATTATACCGAACCGAAAACGAAGGGAAAGAAGGGAAAATAGATGAATTTTTGACTAAAATTGAACTACCAAAACTACAAATAGAGGAACAAAATAAATTAACAGAACCATTTGGAACAGTAGAAATACAAGAGATAATAAAAAATTTACCAAATAATAAGACACCAGGAGAGGATGGACTCCCAATAGAATTCTACAAAACATTTAAAGACCTAATAATACCGCCCCTCCTGGATGTAATCAACCAGATTGATGAGACACAAAACTTACCAGATTCATGTAAAACAGCAATAATTACAGTGATACTAAAACAAGGGAAAGATCCACTCTCACCAGCGTCATATAGACCAATATCTTTGCTAAACACAGATTATAAGATAATAGCTAAACTATTAGCGAACAGATTAGCAGAACAGGTACCGAAAATGGTAAATTTAGACCAAACTGGATTTATCAAAAAAAGACGCACAACAGACAATATTTGTAAATTTATTAACTTAATTCATGCAGTAGAAGGAAATAAAGCACCGGCAGTAGCAGTTGCTTTAGACGCAGAGAAGGCCTTCGACAGAGTAGAATGGAATTACTTGTTCAAAGTATTGCAAAAATTCAGTTTACCGGAGAAGTATATTAATTGGATTAAAGCATTATATAAGGGACCGTTAGCGAAAGTGACAGTAAATGGACATGTATCAAAGCAATTTAACTTAAGCAGGTCAACGCGGCAGGGATGCCCACTATCACCATTATTGTTTGCGCTAGCTATAGAACCACTAGCAGAATCGATAAGAAGAGATAATAATATAAAAGGAATAAAAATAAAAGACAGGGAATATAAAATCAGTCTGTTTGCGGATGATGTGATAGTGTACTTAACAGAACCAGAACTATCAATAAAAGAACTATATAAGAAATTGAAGGAATATGGAGAAGTGTCGGGATACAAGATAAACGTAAATAAAAGTGAAGCAATGCCTATGAATAACGCGGATTTCTCAAAATTTAAGGAGGAATCCCCATTCAGATGGCAAACGCAGGCAATAAGATACCTAGGTGTGCAAATAAACAAAAATCTAGGCCAATTATATAAACTCAATTACAATCCACTAATGAAAAAACTACAGGACGATTTAGAGCATTGGAAAGAGCTACCACTAACACTGATAGGAAGGATAAACTGTATTAAAATGAACATTTTTCCAAGGATACTATACTTATTTCAGGCATTGCCAATACAACTGACTGAAAAATTCTTCAAAGAGTTAAAGAAAATAATAAGGAGATTTTTATGGAGAGGGGGGAAACCGAGGATAGCACTAGACAAATTAACAGAATGGTATAAACAAGGAGGCTTACAATTGCCAAACTTCAAAAATTATTATAGAGCCGCACAATTAAGGTACCTATCAGATTTTTATCAAACAAGGGAAAAACCAGACTGGACGAGACTAGAATTAGATAAAATAGGGGAAAAGATACCTGAACACATATTATATAAATGGGACGAAAAATTGGTACAACATAGAACTTCTCCAGTATTACACCATCTCCTCAATATATGGAAGAAGATACATGTAGAAAGAAATAAAATAAATTACCAAATACCAAAACTAATATTGACGCAAAATAAGCTACTCCCTTTTACAATAGACAACCTTGCCTTTAGAAAATGGGAAAAAAAAGGGATTAAAAGAATAGAAAATTGTTTTTCAGGAAGTAGATTCTTATCCTTTGAACAAATGAGAGATAAGTACAATATAACGGGAGATACAGCGCTGGCATATTACCAACTGAGATCCTACTTGAAAGATAAATTAGGAAGCAACTTGAGTTTACCAGAGGGAAGTAACCTTGAATATGTGATTACAGATACAATGTTAATCAAAAGATTTATAAAAAATATGTATATTAAACTGCAAGAAAAGGAAAATGAGGAAACAAATGGTAAAACTAAACAAAAATGGGAACAAGATTTAAATATAAAGATAAAAAAGGAAACATGGGAGAAGTTATGCTCTGGAACGATGAGAAATACAATAAATACGAGGCTGCGTATGATACAATATAATTGGTTACACAGACTATACATTACACCGCAAAAGTTAAATAAATGGGACCCAACAGTATCTGATAGATGTTTTCGATGTAAAAAAGAAAGGGGAACAACAATTCATGCAATCTGGACATGTGAGAGAGTAGAAAAATTTTGGGATGATCTCAATCAGATATTAAATAAAATAACAGAAAACAATATACCAAAGAATCCAGAGATCTTTCTCCTAAGTAACATAAAAAATAAAGAATTTGGAATTGACTTGGAGGATGCACAAAAAAGATTTGTTAAGATAGCCCTAGCTGTAGCAAAAAAATGTATTATGTCAACCTGGAAATTGGAAGATAATTTGAAAATACAACAATGGTATATAGAAATGAATAAATGTATTCCATTAGAAAAAATAACATATAGTTTAAGAAATAATATTGAAATATTCGAACAAGTATGGGAGCCTTACATTAAATACAATAGCGAAAACCTACCGGGAACAAACATTACCTAAGTTGATGGAAGGAGAAGAGAAGAAAAAAATGGACTCAGTAGAATTTCTAGTGTATTTTTGTTGAATGACAACATTGTCTAACTGAATTAATGCAACCTAGATTGTATAACTAAAATGGATGAGAGGGGGGAGGGATGGGGGGGTGGCTTGGGAGGAGGGAGGGGGGAGGGAGAAAAAGTCACTGTAAATGTGTGGAAAAGAAAAAGTGTATATCATGGCTATTGTGATTTATGGTGTGAAAAATAAAAAATTTAAAAAAAAAAAAAAAAAAAAAAACATTTGAAGTCAGCCTTCATGACACTGCTCCAAGGCCTGGATTGGATGGACGAGCTGTCTTTGGTTCTCCTTGGCATCTGCACATCGCCAAAGGAGGATTTGGCCACGTCCTCCACTGAGCTTGTCTATGGGGCCCCACTGATAGTCCTGGGAGAATTTGTGCCAGCGACTCACGGCAAGGAGGAAACGCCCACGGCGCTGCTAATGCAACTGCGAGAAGTTGAGCACTTTGGCCCCCAAACCAATCACACGTCACGGTTCAGCTCCATCCTACATCCCAAAGGATCTTGATGACTGTGAAGATGTCTTCATAAGGACAGGTGTGCAACGGATGCCCCTTCGGTGTCCATATGAGGGTCTATACAAAGTGATACAATACAACAAGACTACATGCCTTTTGGACATTGGGATGGGCAGGAAATGTTCAAACTGGCACATCTTGACTTTGACCAGCCAGTAACTGTTCCAGACCTACGGTGGGGAGGTCGGCTTCCCAAACATACGAACTGTTTACGAACTGTGGAATTGGCACCTCCGAACACTGGTTCTGGAGGGGGGGTGGGGAGGGGAATCATGTAGCAGGCTGCACTGATCTACAAGTGAGGTGCAGGCTCACACTGGGCTGATATCACAATGGTCCCGGTGGGGAGCCGCAAAGGATCATGGGAGTGGTGCTGATAAGTTCTCGGAGAGTCTCCATAAAGTCAGTTGGTCGGTTCAACTCACTCACAGCTTCTGCGTGTTTTTTTTCTTTCGTTCGCTGCACAGCACATCAATCACAATATATACAAATAACCTTGAATAAAATGTGGAAGGTGCGTTTTAATTGCATGTGAGTTGTTCGATTATAAATTTAAAAATGTAGAGTACAGAGGCAAATAAAGGAAAAAAAGTGTCTTTGGCCCAAACATGGAAAGCATTGCAGTTGCAGTGCTGAATGGCTTAGGTTCACAATGACCCTGCAGTCATCAAGGATAACTGTTATTCACTTTAGGAGGGTCTCGGAAGCAAAGATGAGTACTAATTCACTTTGCTAACTCCATTCCTCTCGATGAATGTATAATCTCACAGTAAGGTATTTTGAATTATTATGTTGAAAGGATATTGGCAAACTTCAAATCCGTCTTTCTCCAACAGTCGTCTAAGCTTTTGAGGAAATGAAGCAGCAGTCAGTCAGATTCCTGGATACACACCCTTAAATTCAATTTAATCTCGCTGCGCATGGGGGTTTGATATTTTTGGTGCATTAGATATGGAATAGAACATGTCATAATAACCAAGGCACATGGATTCTCTATAGTTACATGTGAAACTGTATTAGGTGAAAATATGTTGGCATACCAAATGGACGAGCCAAATATGATTCAGCAGATATAGAATCTACAAATTGAATGAGTCATATTGCCAGAGGAAATTTGATGATTTCCAAGTGCTAACTGTAAGTTTCCCTACTTGTCTTTATATGGTACAACTTCCCTATTTCAACTGCAGGGAATTCCCTACCAGAAATCTCCAGAGACATCCGTGTTCACTTAGAGAAGATTCTAATCATCCACTTTTCAATATTCCTCTCAAACAATTATTGTGTGTGGATACCTGTTTTTTTTTACTAACAGCCATTCATTTAGGACTTCAACTTACCTAATCAATATTCCTCACTGTGGCCATGAAGCTCTACTTAGACTATGATATTAGTATTGATTTGAAGATATGCATGTGGTTTACTGAAAATAGTATACTTAATACCAATTAATCTAACTTTATGAGTTAGATTATCAATCCATTATGATCAAGTGTTATATGAACACTTTTACAGGGAGTATTTAACACACATTGTGATATGTTTTTGATTCTTCAGCGACAAAGTTGTGTTAATGTGGACCTGAAATAGGTCCAACTTATTTTAAACTGGACTAAACTTGAAGTTGTTAGTATTTTTTTTTAGATATAATGTGTTTCAAGTTTGGTGGTAGCAATAAAACCTTGTCATTTTAGCTAATGATATTTTCATAAATTTAGCATCACGTCCAACTGATTTTGTATTGAGAAGCGCTTAATATAGTGACTGAGATGATACTAAGCTAACAAGATTTACATTAATTTAATTTCAAGCAGTTAAGAGAATAACAGTTAATTTAATGTAAGCTTTCACCAAAAGAGATAATAGCAAGCTTTTAAGAAAAGGGAATTTGGAGCTAACCATTTCCTTGTTTGACTGACATTGACAAAAGTATTTCACTCAATGACAGGAGAGGTACAGAAGGGAGCATGAAAAACTGCGTCAAGAATGGGAGAAAGCACAAAGGGAAGTTGAGGAAGAAGAACGTAGATATCATGAAGAGGTAAGAGAAAAATCAGATCACCGCGATACATTTGTTAATCTAAAAATCATTTCACATTTTCCAAAAAATGGTTTTTTTTTTGCTCAATTCTGTTGTTTATGTAATCAATGACCTTCCACAGTTGGGTAAAGATAGTGACACAAAACAAGAGGTTTATGATTCATGTGAGCAGGTAGAATCTTTAGGAAATTTCCTTACTGGTATAGGGAGAAGGCAGGGGACCTGTTCTTCATTTCTCTCCAGAGACCTCTGTAGGATCGTGAGCTCAAGAAGATTCCACAGCAATTTCATGGAAAGCAAATAGTCCATTGATGTTACCTCTTGCACTTTAAGAACAGATTATGTTTAGCTGTGCAGAAAAAGTATATGGACTGACATTTAGCATCAGGACTGGCACCTGATGTCGCTTTGACAAGGTAGAGGAAAGCAGCCGGTACTTGGAATCTGTCCCCCAGCATCAGAATATCTTCAGATAAAAATGAGAAATGGGCTTCCTTGGGTAATTTTCAAGATCCAGTGATGGACTCAAAAATAGCAGGAATGTGTTGTCTATATCGTGTAGCACAATTTATTGATCAAGTATAAGCTGGATACAAACTAAATGAGCCTATGTTCCGAAAGTGTACATGAATATTGCAGAATATGCTTCTCCAATTAATTATTTTTATAAGAAAAGGTTTGTATTTCTTGACTGAATTGAAAACCATTTTGAATTGTTGGGAAAACCTTAAACTCTGCTAGAAAAATGAGCAATGACGCTTCACTTCCATTTTTGTGCAGGAACGTAAAATCATTCAAGAAACGGTGACTCCACTGACTCCACGATCACTGCCCATCCAACTTCCCTCTGAGTGGCTCTCCTTTTCAAAAACTGAGGAAATTAAGAATTCTGAGGACACAGATGAGGAAAGAAAGCAGGTAGACTTGCAACTGGTTAAGTCTATTGGAATATTTAAATTCTGTACGTAACATTACAAATATCCTTAACAAATTTCTGTCTGCAAAAAATAAAAATCCTTAGCCATTGGAGTCTCTTGAATGCAACTTGTTTATTAACATATTGTAAAAATCCCACCAAATCTTAAAGTCAAGTAGTTAGAACTTTAAACTTGGGAGGAAGAGGGGAGAATATTTGTTTTTAATCCTATGATTTCCTTCCTGGACATGACAGATCCAAAATTAATATAATCTGCCACATCATCAAATGAGATTAGACATCAGCAGCAAATTTTAAATATTGTATGTACATCAACTTGTTAGAAAGTGCACGCTCTAGAAATGATCATGAAATGTATCATGTTAACAAAAGAAGATGTTCCCATGAGGAGACCAGTAGCTTCAGTAATGAAGCACAATATTACCATCCTGACCTGTGTTTGCTGATTTTAATCAACTAAAATTAAACCTAAGATGGCAACAAGAATCACCAGTATTTTCTCAGATACCCCACTAAAGTATATTACTAGGGTGTCTGCCAAAGTTGTAGTAACTCACTGGTTGAGTCTTTTAGCAGTGCTTCTGAGCATACATAGGTGGTTCTTCTCCAAATAGTTCATTTCAAACTTCTCAAATGGCGAATTTGTGGAGGATTCAGATGAAGAAAGAAAATTGTTCTGATTGAGAATAACTTTGATGGCTAATTTGCCTGTTTCTTTTTATTGGTGCAGTCAGCAGGTCAGCGTTTGTAGCATTTTGTGTGTCATTAAGCCATCAAAAATAAATGTTAAAAAAAATACCTTGATTTGTAAATGTCCTGAATTAACAGATGGTGGAAATAGATAGTTGCCAGAAAAGAGATGGGGGAGGAATGATGACTGAAGAACATCAAAGCCAGAAGGAAAAAAATGAGAGATCAATGTGGAAGCAAGAAGAAGCACTGAACTCAAAGGATGAGAATGGACAAGAGGAAAACTGGGATGAGGCCGAGAGGAACAGATTGGAGAAATGGCACTGGAAAGATACTAAGCAATTGGAATCTGAAGAGCTGAAGTATGTCTGAATGAAATAAGTTTCACAATCTCTGGTACCTATGAATATGAACAATAAATGTCCTATTCGTAATAACAGATGCATATTTAGTTTTATGATATTAAATAATGTGATGTCATTAATCATTGGTGTGCTGTATGCTAGTATCTTAAATGCTTAATTATTCTTGATGCTTAAAGAGAATTTGGGGCACAACCCAAAATAAGTGTTGGGGGGGAAAAAAAGGCTAGAAATTGGTCAGCAATGGTCAATGTACACTAATGAATTGGTTAATAAAGAAGAGAGACAATCAGTAGAGTGCACAACTGAAAGGACCTTACACATTCAAAAGGCTTTCCTTTGGCAAAGAGCCTAAAGAGAATCAGGTAAACAGCACCTAAATAGCCTGAATGTCTGGGATTGTCTGATCTCAGAAGCTAAGCAGACAAAGGACTGGTCAGTTCTTGGAGGGGAGACTGCGTAGGAACACCAGGTGCTGTAGGTTGCTGTGAGGGGCACTGGGAAAAGTGGCGACTGCCTTACAGTAGACAAAAAGTTAAAGAATTTCATGTATGTTATATTCTAAATGTAGTATTACATTCTAATAATGGAACCTTTACCTTTAAATTGGAAGCAGGCATAAGGTATCTTTGGAGATTAAGGTTCAAGGGAGGTTTGGTGGTAGCCAAATTATTTTTATATATGTTTAGAGCGAGGGAGAAATGCAGCACATTAACAGGCCCTTCTGGCCCAGAAGTTCACACCAGCCAATTACACCCTTGTGACAAATTAACTTATCAACCCTGTATGTTTCTGGAAAATATTGACGTTTAAAAGGTTAGAAGTGACAATTAGATGCCTGGGATTGATGAGGAGGTGCTGTTGTTAAGTTCAGGCATTGAAGTAGGTAAAGGGTTGAGATTTAATATTCAGAGGGTACATTTTACAGGAGGTGAGTAGATGGTCAGCTTGGTGGTGTTTAAGAACTTTCTGGGTTGGGAGGACCAAACAATCGACAAAGTGTTTGTGAATCACCTATGAAGTGAGAAACATGACGTTTTTAGTGCAGTAATGAAAGGACACATTTCTACTCTGGGTTTCTGCTAAATAGTTAAACATTAACTGGGTCTTTTGGAGGTTTGTAGTTTGCTAGTGTTCATTGGTGTTCAGGCTATTATTACAGAGAACTGTGATAAGCCCTCCTTATGGACAGAACTGAAATGAGATTATGTAGATTGATAAACCACTATGGTTATTGCTTGTTGGCATAACTCTGAAAATGAACCACATTAAATATTTAAGGATGCCACATGCAGATATATTCATCTTCTGTTAACTAATGGACGATCATATATTAAGCAATGTATACTGCTTGTTGTTAAACATTTGCCCTTTAACACCAGTAAGCATGGTTTCACTGTTTATGGCATTGTCATAAAAGAATGCATTCCATATGCCCAGAAGGAAATATTGCTCCAAGCGATTCTGCTCTCGGCAAACAACCTATGATTTAACCTATCTGAGGATTCAGTCCCTGAGACCATTGCCCCCTGGGTGCATAGGAATGCGCAATCAGATTCAAAGTACTTTTTTTAATCTCGCAGGCTTTAAAAATCTGGCACAGCAAATAGGATTGATGTGAATGTGTTAATCCTTGTTCAGCAAAAGGAAATTGAATCCTGATGAGGCCATATAAACATGCTGAGCCAATATTTTTGGAATGGTTTATGTGGTAAAATTCTTTCTGATTTCTCATTGAGTAATATGTCCCTGTTGGAATTAACAATTGTGTGTGTGGTATGTTGCTCATTTGTTGCTGTTTAACTTTCCTACTTTTCTTAGTTTACATTTCACCACCTATTTTGTTTTGGTTGTTTGCTGATAGAAAATGTTTGCCATTTTTTTTAAATTTGAACTACTACTGAAAATGGAACCAATTAACTATTTTCATACTTTCGAAAGTCTTAGTTATGAGATTAGGAGTTATATGGTTATATTCTAAACCCAACGTTTGGTTTCATTAACTTCAGACTGGAGCAAACCTGCTCAGAGTCGTCTGCCCTTCGTAAACCTGCCACTAGGGGGAAGAAAAGAGCAACATGAGCCCCTTCTTTCAGGCTGAGAATCACACCATTTACTTCTTTTCAAACTTGATCTTAAGGATTTTAACACCATAAAGACCAACCATAAAACATAGGAGTGGAATTCGGCTATTCGGCCTGTCAAGTCTATCCTGCCATTTCATCGCGGCTGATTTACTATTCTTTACAACCCCATTCTCCTGCTTTCTCCCCATAATCAGCAATTCCCTTTCTGATCTCATGCAGGATCATATCACATCTGCCTCCACCTTAAATATCCCTAGTGACTTGGCCCACGTAGCCATCCGTGATCATGAATTTCACAAATTCACCACCCTCTGGATAAAAAAATTCATCCTCATCTCTGTTCTAAAGGGACATTTTTGTATTTTGAGGCTGTTCCCTCTGGACCTAGACTCTACCTCCATAGGAAACATCCTCTCCACATCCACTCCATCCAGGCCTTTCAAATTGGCTTTCTCCTAATTACCTTCCCTGTGTTGTTTGCTACTCTACAGGCTAAAGCTGTGAATGCAAAAGATGTAGTGGTGTAAGATAAAGAATATTCAATAAGTTTGCTCCTTTGTTTTTACAACAGGTTGAACTTCCAGTCTGAACCACACATTTTCCAAACCGATGAAGAATCTATTGGTGAAACACAGATTCAAGCACACAGCCAAACACTCGACACAAGTCATCAACAAGTGTCAGCTCAAGGTATGACTTCTAAATCTGTGCTCTTCTATTTATTATTGAAGAACCAAAGTCTTCATACTTGAAGGAAGATTTGTCTTTCTCAGTCAACTGCATTCCTTCAACCCTCTAAGCCTCCCTATTTCCTGATCTCACCAGCTTTAAAATGATCTTTAATTAAACCTACTTCATTCAGCAAGGCATAATTGAAGAGAAATTTGCAGCGTGGAAAAGGACAAAAATTAACCTTTGTTTCCTTACTTTATTATTTATTCTTTTCAACCAAATCAAGGTGCAATGATATTGAAGCACCAAGTGTGAACCAGCTCACAAATTTGCACATTTTCACTGTGTGCCAAGGTGAAACTTGGACTGTTGATATTCTGAGTTGATTATCCAACACTCTAAACTTTAATGCAGGGGTGGCCAACCTTTTAATTTTTAATTTGTAACGAAGTATTCTCTACTGAGCTACTATAAACGTTGGTGTACACGTTGTGGAATTGCTATACACGTTATCCAGTTGATGTATATGCTGTGGAGTCTAGTGCAAGACTGACACCTCCAGGTTTGCATGCTGGCCTTATATACATCACTGCTTCGGTCACATGGGCAGGGAAATAATGTCATCAGTGATGTCATTGGCACAGATTAAAAACCTGTGTTGGGTGCAGGTCAATTTCCCGCATTTTCCACAGCACATCCGCTATTTAGGAGCTGGTTTGCTCGCTGGTAAGCCGAAAATTTTCTAATTTAGAAATACAGCATGGCAACAGACCATTTTGGCCCATGAGTACGTACTGGGGGTGTAGGCGGCACAGACACATGGGCCAAAATGGCCTGTTACTGGGCTGTATGTCTAAATTAAAAATTAAAAGGTTGGCCACCCCTACTTTAATGTATCCATGAGAAAGGCACATTTCAGTTTTTGACATGTCCTGCAGTATGGCAAAAGAACCCTTTGTCCAGGAATAGTTGTCTAAATTCAATAGACACTATACTGTGATGTACTTCTCTTTCATTTAATTGAGATGATATAATTTTGGTCCTTCAGAATGCCAATTAATTCATAGATCCCTCTCTTATTGCATATTTTTAAACTTCACATTGTGTTCATTTCAGCTGCAGATTCCCCAGTTTTTTTTGACAGATCTCAGGACACACAAGAACTTTCTCTATTCCTTGACGTTCAGAGAAACCAGCTACCAGATGTGCAAGATGAACTGAAGACTGGGTCTCTGGATAGAAATTGGGCTGAGCAGTCCAATATCATGGACAGAAAAAAGTGGTTAGTAATAAATGTACTGACTTTTTTCCTGATTCATATTTTGTATCTGAGAAGGTACATGTGCACTACTGTTAACTGGCAGAAAATTTGAGAAACTAAAGGTGGGAAACTTTAAAAGTTGCATTATTTAATGGGCATAGATTTCCAGACAAATCTAGTGAAGCGTTGGACAAAAAGCCTATGCAGCTCTTTTTTTTTTCTGATGCTCTTGTACTCATCCTTTACATGATGAAGGGTAGAATACAGGCAGTAATGGTATTCATCCAGCTTAGCTCATTTCAGAGTTGCTTTTAGATCAGTGGTCCTTGAACAGCACTGATCAGCCTGCTATCAGCTGTGTATAAAAAAGAGAGTTCTTCCATTTACATCCTATCCTAAACTATTGAAAAATAAGATGCTTGGCAGTTCTCTTTACATTCTCTAATGGATCTCGGGTTCCATTTATATCATGATAAATTGCATTGCTTGTATGCCACACTGCCATCAAATTAGAGGTGCAAGCAATCAGTAGAAGTAGAAGTACAATTAGAACAATGATAATGTCACTACCTGTTAATCATTGTCTTGTTAGGTCTGGATCTCATGAAAACTTACAATCAAGCCCATCACTTCCTCAGTCACACTCATCTCCTTCTGATCAGTTCCAGTTTCCCAACAGGTAGGTGTGGATGGGGCGGCCTCTTTCTATGGAAATATGCAGATAGGTAAACTTAATTCAGAAGGTGAATATGCTTACCTAATGAGTATCCTTCTAGCAAAGGGTCAACTCTGTTTGAATGCACCTCAATCTTGAATTTTTACCTGTTTTATAGGTCAGTCAGTGGGAAGAAGTTGTGCTCAACTTGTGGGCTCCCCCTTGGAAAAGGTGCAGCCATGATCATTGAAACACTCAGTCTTTATTTTCATATTCAGTGCTTCACGGTAAGCCACCTGCTTGACCTAGTTTGAAATGTTGTCTTAAGGATCATTTGACATCATCTGCATTAATACTGATCAAATGCATTCATTGGGGGGGGGGAAATAAGGGTGATATTTTTGCATTTATAAATAGTATATAAATAATAATATCAAATAAATATAATGGAATCCAACAAATGTGTTCCTACCATGCATCCTCCTTCCACATTTCTAGCAGTGGTAGAGTCATTATGAAAATATTTAATAAAGTGATTTTAACTTTTACATGTTGGAATAAATGCTTTGAATTTCTGTGAAGGTGATCATTAGTAACTGACTTGGGAAGAGGCAGACTATACAGCAATACAGAAAATTGCCAGTATTTTTTTAAAATCAAAAGTACTCCTCATGCAAGTTGCAGTTATTTTGCTCCAAAATTGTATGTTTCTGAGGCCTTTGCAGGTAGACCAGGTTCCTTTAGTCATCAGAGACCCTGAGCTTTCAGTTGCCTTGCACTTTAATTCTCCTTCCCACTTCCATTCTGACCTTGTCTTTAATCTTTGAATTGTTCCAATTACAACATCTCATTTTCCAAATAGGCATGTGATGGCACTCTGGACAATATTAAGATCATCAATTTCCAATAGTCATCCTTTTCCAATTTGTGTAATAACTGGGCAATTCTTGCACAAGACCATGGACTGTTGGAAGTGATCAGGAGGTTGGTGAGTGAGAAGAAACTACAGAGTGGCAACTATGGTTAAAGTCTTCCTGGAGGGGGGGGGGGGGGAAGAGGGTTTCGTTGATCTAGGATGTCAACTTTGTGTTACTCCCCAGCATGCTGGACCTTCCCAGCAATTCTAATCTTTAGCAAACAATGTGAGATCCCTGTTCCTGCACCCCTCCAAACAGATGGTCGCAACAAACCATCATTAAGCTCTCCAAGCCAACACCAATCTGTGTCATTCACCTTGCCTTTTTCTTTACCCTATCCTGAGCATTCTCTCCATTTCCCCCTTTCCGTTGCAAGTTTAAATGTGCCTGGTTTCAAAATGTTTCCTGGTCTGAAGAAAGGTCATTGACTTGAAACATGAACTCTCTTCTCTCCACAGATGCTGACTAATTTACAACTTAACATAGAACATTACAGCACAGTACAGGCCCGTCAGCCTTTGATGTTGTCCTGACCTATATATTCCTACCAAAAGAAAATCTAAATCCTTTCTACCTCATAACCCTCTATTTTTCTTTCATCCATGTGCCTGTTGAATACACTTTTATATATGTCATATGTTTCAGCCTCCACCACCATTCCTGGCAAGGCATTTTATGCACCCACAATTCTCTGTGTAAAAAAAAATTACTCCTGATGTCTCCCTGAGTCTTTCCGCCCTTCACTTTGTAGAGATGCCCTCTTCATCCTATCAAGGACATCTACATGAAGTGGTGTCTTAAAAAAGCCACATCCTCAAAGTCCCCCACCACCCAGGCTATGCCCTTTAGAGGCTACCATTAGAGAAAAGGTACAGGACCCTAACGACAAGCACTCTGTGGGACAAGGACAGCTTCTTCCCGACTACCATCAGATTCCTGAATAATCAATGAACCTTACTTTTCTTGCACTAATATTGTTATTATTTTATTTTTATAGTAATGTCATAAGATTGTTATAATATGAATGTTAGCACCATGCTGCCACAAAACACCAAATTTCATGACTTGTTCATGACAATAAATCCTAATTCAAGTGTTTGCTAATTATACCCTGAGAAAAAGGTGCTGGTTGTTCACCTTATCTATGCTTCTCAGAATCTTATTACCATATAACAATTACAGTTCAGAAACAGGCCATCTCAGCCCCTCTAGTCCGTACCGATCTAAGTGATCTCCTCTAGTCCCAATTACCTGCACCCTGTCCATAACCCTCCAATCCTCTCACATCCATGCACCTATCCAACTTTTTCTTAAATGATAAAATTGACCTTGCTACAACCACCTCTTCCGGAAGGCCATTCCACTCATCCACCACTCGCTGAATGAAGAAGCTCCCACTCATGCTACTTCTAAATATTTGCCCCCTAACCCTTAACTCATGACCCCTCGATCCAATCTCACCTACCCTCAAGTGGAAGAGCCTATTCACATCTACTCTATCTATCCCCCTCATAATTTTAAACACCTCTATCAAATCTCCCCTCAACCTCTATGCTCCAATGAATAAAGACCGAGTCTAATCAATCTTTCTTTGTATTCTAGATACTGCAATCCAGGCAACATTTTAGTAAATCTCCTCTGCACCCTCTCTAAATTATTGATATTTTTCCTATAATTTGGTGACCAGAACTGCACACAGTATTCCAAATTTGGCCTCACCAATGCCTTGAACAGTCTCAACATCACCTCCCAGCTCCTATATTCTATGCTTTGATTTATAAAGGCCAGCATACCAAAAGCCTTCTTTACCATTCTATCCACATGAGAATCCACTTTCAAAGAACGATGAACCGTTATTCCTCGATCTCTCTGTTCCTTTACATTCCTCAATCCCATCCCCTTCACTGGATACGTCCTGTTTTGATTATTCCTCCCAAAATGAAGCACTTCACACTGATCAATATTAAACTCCATCTGCCATCTTTCAGCCCACTCTTCTAAGCAGTCCAAATCCTTCTGCAGTCCATGAAAACCATCTCCCCCTATTTTTGTATCGTCCGCATATTTACTAACCCAGTTTACCACTCCATCATCCAAATCATTACTGTAAATGACAAACAACAAGGGGTCCAACACCAATCCCTGAGGCACACCACTCATCACCGGCCTCCATCCTGACAGACTGTTATCCACCATGACTCTCTGGCATCTACCTTCTAGCCACCGTTGAACCTATCTGTCTATTTCAGATTATTACTTAAGTGGTGCAAAAGGACTTGGGAGTGCTTGTGCATGAATTGCAAAAAATTGGAGGGAAATGGAATATTGGCCTTCATTGCTAGAGGAATTGAATTCAAGAGCAGGGAGGTCATGCTGCAAATGTACAAGGTACTGGTGAGGCTGCACCTGGAGTACTGTATGCAGTTCTGGTCTCCATACTTGAGGATGGATATACTGGCCTTGGGAGGCAGTCCAGAGGAGGTTCACCAGGTTGATCCCGGAGATGAGGGGGTTGACCTATGAGGAGAGTCTAAATCGTCTGGGAGGAGATATTATAAAAACATATAAAATTATGAAAGGGATAGATGATAGATACAGGAAAATTGTTTTCACTGGTAAGTGAGACCAGAACTAGGGGACACAGCCTCAAGATTCAGGGGAGTAGATTTAAGATGAGATAAGGAAATCTGTTTTTACCAGAGAGTAGTGAATCTGCAGAATTCTCTACCTAAGGAAGCAGTTGAGGCTACTTAATTAAACATTTTTAAGATTCAGTTAGATAGATTTTTACATAAAAAAGGAATTAAGGGATATGGGGAAAAGGCAGGTAGCTGGAGTTGAGTCAATGATCAGATCAGCCATGATCTTACTGAATGGCGGAGCAGGCTCGATGGGACAGATGGCCTACTCCTGCTCCTATTTTTTATGTTCTAATGTAATTGCACATTTTATTGAAATGTATATAGCACTATTTTTAACTTCCAGTTGATGCTGATTGTTTTTCATTGGCTGGTTTACTGGTACACTGTTAATAAAGTGAACCATCATTAAAAGCTCATGCTCAGCCTCTGCTTGCCGAAGCCTCTTGTGTCAAAGCCCCAAAGTCCCACTCCTACCCTGAGGCACTCACACTGGCCACTCTACTGCACAGTTCCTTACTTTTATGCTGATGCTCCTCGTTTACTCCTGATCACGTGATCACAGATCCTCCAATTGCCTGTTTGCTAGCTGCAACTGACTCATGCTCTCTCCTGAAGAGACCCCAAAGTCATATGATTGCAGATTCTCCAGTCCCCTGCTTGCTAGCTACAACTTGCAGATAAGTAAACAAAATGTCAGATGCAAAAGTAAACTAATGAAAAGCATAAAAACAGACTTTAAGAGTTTCTGCAGATGTATGATAAGGAAAAGATTAGCAAAGGATGATGTGGGTCGCCTACAAATTGATGCAGGGAAAATTGTACTACGGATTAAGAAAATGGCAGAGAAATTAATCAAATAGTTTGTATTTTAATGGGAAATGGCAAAAGGGTAAGAAAAGCAAGTGCAGGCAGTGCCAAGGCTATGACAAGGGTTTTGTTCTTGTTTGTATTCCCAACTGCTTGCAAGTAGGAAATAAACAAAATACAGTGTGTAGGAGAGTTTCACAGAAAGAGCAGTGACAGGAGAGGGAGCAGGCATGGAAATAGTAGCCACCAGCCGACATCACTGCCTCAGTGAGAAAGTGTGTCCACTCAATACACCCAGCCCCCTGATTGTAGTGGATTTGGTGGGAGAGACCGTGGTGGCGGAGAGAAAAGAAGGCACATGGAATTGCATCAGTCTTGCAAAAGCCAACAAATCCACCCCCCCCCCCATCCCAAAACACCCACTTGTATGTTCATGGTGTTTTTGTTATGTGTTACCAATCTGGGGAGAAACTGTACTGCAGAAATTAATGGGATTCAAAGCAAATAAATCACCAGGACTTGACCTACATCTTCGGTAAGAGGTACCTATGGTGATAGTTTGCCTCTTGTTGTGGTCTTCTAAAAATACATAGATTCAGAGTGATTTCCTTAGATCAGAAGGTAGTGTGACAGAATATATAGATATGTTTTTTGGAGATAAATTGGGAAAGGTTTTTTTTAGTGTAGGTCACATACAAACACTTTCAAACAGATCTTATTTAAAATACTGGAGCTCTGCTCAAGCTAGACATGTCAGGGCCAACAGTCTTTGGAAAAGCTTTAGAGAGTGCCCAAGAGACTTCACTAATGGATTGTTGTTTACAAAAAGGCAACAGATGAAAGAGCTTGTCGGAGCCACATATTGTCTGGAGGGGAATGCTGTTCTAAGAGGGTTATGCGGCTTTGCAAGCAAAGAGAGTCAAAGAGGCTTTTTCTCTCAGAGAGAGAGAGAGAGAGAGAGAGATCAGTTGTACAGTTTTACAGTTAGCAGCAGGAACTGGAACAGGACAAGCTGGCAAGCTTGTGGAAAACCCCATTTGGAAGATGGGTTGTGAGTGCTTAGTTCAGCCTGGTCAAAGCCCTTGTGGTTCATGCAAGAGGAGAGGACTCGCTGTCTAATATTTCACTTGGAATAAGAGAAACAAAAAGGCACTCTGTGGTGACCTAAAAGAAAGAGGTTATCATATGGAGAACCCTAAAGGGGGAAAGTTTCTTCAGCAAGACACTTCAGTGATTAAAAAGGCATCAGTTGTGGAGGTCCTAGAACAGCATATCTCTCTCTGAAAACCAACAAGAACCTTTCTGAGCAGTAACAATTTACCTTTCAAGCACCAGAGCCTGGTGTAACTTTATAAATGTTAAATTCTGTGCACAGTATAAGAGTTATCTGCAACCAGTGAACCTGGAGGAATCAGAAGTGAGCTTGGACTATGAATCAAATAACTTTTCTGAACTTACACACACATTACATACACCTGCACTTAGAATTAGAAGTTAAATTAGTTAAGTCAATAGTGATAAGTTAAATTGTGATTCTTTTTTCATGTTTAAATATAATTAAAAGCAACTTTTGTTTAAGTAACCATTTGTCTTGGTGAATATCTATTGCTGCTGGGTTTTGGGGTCCTCTAGGCTCGTAATAGTAGAAACTGTAAGCCCAGTATTTAAGGGAGAAGAGACTATGGAGGCAGTTAGAGGCTGATTATACATTTTTGCTTTGTGCTGCATATTTCTAATAGTAGATGTATGGGATGTCCTCACAGGTTAGACTATACCATCAGACAAAGAAAAACCAGGCCAAAATCAAATGGATAACTTGCAGCAAAAAATGGTGCATTCCAACACAGATAAAATGAAAACCCTCAAATTGCATCATTAACTCATTTAAACCTGGTATCACCCAACCATGAATATTCCCTTTATCCTCTCTATACCGCCTGTCAGCTTCTCTGCATCTTAAAATTACTTTTATTTTTCTTTCCTAATTCTGCCAAAGGCACATTGACCCTATCCACTGGTGCTATGTGACCTACTAAATATTTCCAACATTTTTCCATTTTTATATCAGTTGCAGGAAATTTTCTGGAATCAATAATTAAGGAAGTGGAAACAGGATGCCTGGAGGAAAAAATAGATTTGGCAGAATAAAACCTCTGAGAAACTTTTTGATTGTTTTTAGATTATAACTTGCTGAATAGATAAGGGTGATCTAACTGTTGTTGTTATGTGAACTTTTAGATTGCCTTCAATAAGATGCCACATTAGAGGCTGTGAAACAAAATCAGAGTACATCCATTAACAAAGAATTAGAATCTCCTTTTTGTTGTGAGAAGCTGTGACCACTAAGATGCCTTGGATTTGTGTGGGCAAGGAGATCAGGTGCAATACAGGTACACTATCCTTTATCCAGACATCTAAAATCTGGCAAGTGGGGAGAGAGACCAGCAGCACGACTCAGGCAGGGGAGGGGGGGAAAGACCGGCAGTGCAACTTGGGTGGGCGAGTTGGGGGGAGCCAGCAGCATGAGTCAGGCGGGCGAGAGACCAGCAGTGCGAGTCAGGCGGGCGGGGGGAGAGACTGGCAGCGCAAGTTGGGTGGGCGATGGGGGGAGAACAGCAGCCCAAGTTGGGCGGGCGAGGTGGGGGAGAACTGCAGCGCGAGTCAAACGGATGAGAGAGGGAGAACGGCAGCATAATTCAGGTGGGCTTAAATCTGGCTTTCTGAAATCCAGTAAAATCCAAAACTCAGAACACACTGTCCCCCAAGGGTTCCAGATAAAGGATCATGCACCTGTATATGCACGTTTACTCATGATACAAAGCTATGTGAGCTCTCAGGATGATTGAAGATGATTTCAGGTAGATACAGATGGGCTTAGTAAATGGACTTTGATAAAGCATGAAAAAATGAAAGGTCATCCATATTGATAAAAAGAGACATTTATTATGGGGAAATTGAAAGATAGTGGTCTTAGTAGGACAACTGCAGATGAATCACCAAGTTAACATCCTTTTAGTCATATTTCTTCAAAGATACAGGGAAAGGGATGATGGGCAAATAGGGTTCTTGGGAACATGAGAAGGAGCAGAGGGATGGGATAAGAGCAAATATTGCCTCTTAAATGAAATTGTCAGATTTTGGATTTTGCAAGTAATTAGGAAATATGATAGTATGATCATTTTTATTGGAAGAAGATTAGAGTACCAGGGAGATCATGCTCCAATAGAACAGGGCCCTGGAGAGATTTCCGTAGTATTTTCTCAGATCAGCATCCTTGCCCAAGCAAAGATGTACTTGCAATAAAGGGAGTGCTACAGGGTTCACCGAAGCAATTCCCATGATGAAGGCTTTACTCTTTGAGGAAACAGTTTGGGCCTGTATTCCCTTGGCTTCAGAATAATGAGGCAATTTCATTGAAATGTATAGAATGTGTAAGCAGCTTTGATAGGATGGATGGTCATTTGTTCTGTCGGCTAGATGTCAAGTTTTTCAGTTGGAGTTTCGGACCTAAATTAAGGACTAGCCATACAGGACAGGACAGGACATTCAATCTTGAGGAGACAAAACAATGAAGGTGTTTGTGGTTAGAGCTAGAAAATGATGCTAAAGTCATTGCATCATCATATGACACAAAATCAACCATAATCTTGTCTACTTCTGCTTCTGATTCCTGTGTTCTTATTTATACTTGGAGTCATGATGGGTTGCAGCATGGAAACCAGCCCTGCAGCCAAATGAGATCACATCAATTATCAAGCCCCCATTTTACATTCATCCTTCATCATTCCCATTTTATTCTCCTCACTCTCATTAACCTTATTAAATTCTACCACCCGCCTAGACACCAGATGCACTTTAGAGTGACCAGTTAATCCAACGTGTACCTCTGGGATTAGAGAGAAAACCAGAGCATCTGGAGGAAATCCATGGAGAAGATGCAATCTCCACACATACAGAACTCAGGAATGAAGCTGGCAAATATTCTGCTGACTTTGCCACTATGCTGACCATTTATGGCTTCAAGCAACTTCTCAGCCTGTATTTATTTTTCCTTTGTTCTTCAACCATATTATTTGAGAAGCTGTACAGTTTTTTTTTTTGCCATTCACTTCTTCACCGGATACTAAAGGTGCCTCAGTCAGGAAATAGTAGCCCATGCTTTCAACAATTTGTCATGAAGTAATTGTAAAATGGTGAATGTGGTTTAGGACCACAAGTAGAAAGAATGAACTCAAGCTAAGAGAGTGCGAGTACATTTGCAAGATCTCATTGCATACCTTTTTAGGAATTAAAAGATCACTCAACATTTAATGATGATATTGCAGTGTGGAATCTGTCAAGGACAACTTGGAGATGCAACTACAGGCACAGATGTCCGGATCCGCAATGGTCTTCTCAATTGTAATGACTGCTACATCAGGTCCAGAAGTGAGTTACATTTGTAAAATGTTTGAAAACTTTCACAATTAGTGTCTCAGATTTTGCAATAGTAATATCAATAAAAATTTTCAATTTACCTTGTTGTTATTGTTTAAAACCTTCACCATGTTTGGGAGACAGAAAATTACTGTTGGTTACACCCCATTCCTGTAAAGGGTACATTGTGACTTTTGTTCAGGAAGTCAATTAATTTGTACAACTAAGCCTACATAACAACTATCATTCAGAAAACCATTTCTATATTTAAACAGGGTAATCAACTAGTATTACAGATTAAGCTTTGATTTAGTCCTAAAAAGTGAGTGGAGTATCAATCCATCAGAAACACTTCTGAAGTTCGGATGATTTAAAATAAATATCTATTTTCTGAATTTTGTTTTTAGATGTAGAATCTCAGAAATAAACAGCATGGTAAAACCTATGGTTAACCCCCCCCCATGGCATTTTATCTTCTAATCAAATTCTGTCAACTCCCAATTTTTATTTTGTTTTCACTTCATTAACTTAAAATTGAAATATAATCCATGTGTTTTACTTTGAGATCTGTGAGTCTTAAAAGTGATCAGCTTGATTAGCCTGTCTGATTATTTCACTTTCCCTGGATGCCATAAATTGCCGATGTTTGGTACCAGATGAAATGCACTTTGGAATACGGGGGGAAAATGTAAAATTCTGGAAAGATTTTGTGAGGGAAGTGATGAGCATCCCAAACCCACATAAAAATGCTGTTGGATGTAAAGTTAAGATATTGTCAATTATAGAGTAATAAGTAAATATCATACGCTAATCATAGTTTTCTCAGAGTAAATTTAAAATGATGTCATCAGCTTGCAGCATTTGCATTACAATCATTAAAAGTACAGTCTTGTTGATAAAATGTTTTACACCTATGGCAATTCAGCGATAATTTCATCTTTAATACTTCCATATTTTTATTTACAAATAAAAAGAAAAATGCACCATAATAGCTGTGTGGTAAAACTCTATTTTGCTGAGATCAACCAACCATTTTAAAATTCTAATTCCACTTTAGCATTCCTGGCAATATGACACCACACAAAAGTGCCAGCAATGACTATATCCAATAAGGGAAAATCCACCTATCACCATCCAATTCTCAATGGCATTGCCATCACTGAATTCTCCAATATAATGACGACCAGAAATTGAACTGGAGAAGCCATATACACCATGTGGCTATGAGAGCAGGTCAGGGGTGAGGAATCCTGTGGTGAATCACTCACTTCTTAATCCACAAAAACTGGCTCCATTCAACCAGGAGTATGCTGGAATTAGCAAAGGAACGGGAAGGTATGACCACACTGATAGGATTGTATTATAGACTGCCCAATCATCAGAGAGAAATGGAGGAGCAAATCTGTAGAGAGAGAGAGCAGAAACAGAAACTTGTGGTAGTAGGAGATTTTAATTTTCCACATATTGACTGGGACTCCCACACTGTAAAAAGGCTGGATGGCTTGAAGTTTGTCAAATGTGTTCAGAAAAGTTTTCTAAATCAATCTAGAGAGGTACCAACTAGAGGGAGTGCAATTCTAGATCTCCTATTAGGGAGACAGGACAGGTGACAGAACTATGTGTAGGGGAACATTTTAGGTTCAGTGATCGTAATGCCATTAGTTTCAGTTAATTATGGAGAAGGATAGGTCTGGTCTTCGGGTTGAGATTCTAAACTGGAGAAAGGCCAATTTTGGGGAAATGAGAAAGGATCTAGAGAGCGTGGATTGGGACAAGTTGTTTTCTGGCAAAGATGTGTTCAGTAAGTTGAAGACCTTCAACAGCGAAATTTTGAGAATACAGAGTTTGTATGTTCCTGTCAGGATTAAAGGCTGAGTTAACAGACATAGGAAACCTTGGTTTTCAAGGATATTGGGGATCTAGTTATGGAGAGAGGTACATCTGATTACTTAGAGAGGGCGGCATGGTGAGCGTTGTGGTTAGCACAATGCTAATACAGTGCTAGCAATCGGGACCAGGGTTCAAATCTTGCACTGTCTGCAATGAGTTTGTACGTTCTCCCCATGTGTGCGAGGGTTTCCTCCAACCATTCAAAATGTACATGGGTTTGTAGGTTAATTGGCAGTTATTGGATGGCATGGACTCATAGGCCAAAATGGCCTTTTGCTGTGTTGTATGTCTAAATTTAATTTAATTTTAAAAGTAAATAAATTTAAATGAAAAAAATCTAGAGTTGTATCAAGGTGTAGGCAACAAGGAGCAAATGAGGCACTTGAGGAGTATAAAAAATGCAAGAAAAAATTAGGGAAATCAGGAAGGCTAAAATAAAACAAGGTTGCTTTGGCAGACAATGTGAGGGTTTCTACAGGTTACTACAGGTATATTAAGAGAAAAAGGATAGTAAGGGACAACATTGATCCCATGGAAGATCAGATTGATCAGCTATGTATGCAGCCAGAAGAGATTGGAGAGGTCTTAAAATGGTTTTTGGCTTCAAAAATCTGGCACAGAGACTAAGGAAGTAAGGAAAACAGTGTGGTCATGATAACTATGAGTGCTTGCTGTCTTAAAGCAAATAAGGGTGGATAAATCCCCAGGGCCTAACAAGATATTACCTCAGACCATGAGGGAGGCTAGTGTAGAAATTGCTGGGCCCTGGCAGAAATATTTAAAATGTCCTTAGCCACAGGTGAGGTGCCGGAGGATTGGAGGGTAGCTTATGTTGTTCTATTGTTTTAAAGAGGCTCCAAAAGTAACCCAGGAAATTACAGAATGGTGAGCCTGACATTAGTAGTAGGTAAATTATTGGAAGGTGACCTTAGTGTTCAGATGTACAAGTATTTGGATAGCATGGGATTAATTAAAGATAATCAACATAGCTTTGTGCATGGCAGGTCATGTTTAACCAATCTTTAGAGGAGGTTACCAGGAAAATTGATGAAGTAAAGACTGTGGATGTTGTCTACATAAACTTTAGTAAGGTCTTTGAAGTTAGTCAGGAAAGTTCAGACACGGTGTTCATGGTGAGATAGTAAACAGGACTCAATATTAGGCTCTTTCAGGTGGCCAATTGACCTACTTGTTAAGCCACATATTTTGGCAAGGAAGGGAAGGCCACGGGAATGTGCAGGAGGCGCCTGCCAGGCGAGTTTGGTAACCCTCCTCTGAAAGGGATAATCCTCACGGCACAGTTGCCTCCCCAGCCATCTGAATGCAGCCACCTAAAAGCAGCTACATTCAGATGACAATCAACTGCCCAGTGCCTGACAGCTCCTCTCCCAGTCCCCACACTGTCGGGCAGCCAGCGTGGGCTGTCAGCGCGGGGACATTCCCATACTGATCCCGCTGCCCAGCTCTCTCCCCACTCATGAAATCAGTCCCCACACTGTCGGGCAGCCAGCGCGGGCTGTCCCCACACTGTCGTTACTGATTTCGGGAGTGGGAAGAAGGGGAATAGAGCGTCCGGTAGGGGAGAAGGGGGTTGGCCAAAACAATGCCGGTACTCGACTCGAGCGCCTCCTTCTCCCCCAACGGCTGCTCCAGCCACCATACTCACCCACCGGTGCTCCAGCCTCCTCCCCTGCCGGTGCTCCAGCCTCCTCCCCCGCCGGCTGCTCCAGTCCCTGTACTCACCCGCTGGCCACTCCAGCCTCCTCCTCCCCCGCCGGTGCCCCAGCCTCCTCCCCCGCCGGTGCCCCAGCCTCCTCCCCTCCCGGCTGCTCCAGCCCCCATACTCACCCGCCAGCCACTTCAGCCTCCTCCCCCGCTGGCCACTCCAGCCTCTGTACTCACCCACTGATGCTTCAGCCTCCTCCCCCGCCGGCCATTCCAGCTTCCGTACTCACCCATTGGCCGCTCCAGCCTCCTTCTCCCCCACCAGTGCTCCAGCCTCCTCCCCCACCAGCAGCTCCAGCCCCCATACTCACTCACCGGCCGCTCCAGCCTCCTTCTCCCCCACCGGTGCTCCAGCCTCCTCCCCCGCCAGCCACTCAAGCCCCCGTACCCCCGCGCTGGCCACCCCACAATGTGTGGACTGGATTCATGAGGGGGGAGAGAGTAGGGTAGCGGGATCAGTGTGGGGACATCCCGCGCGGGTTGTCCCTGCACTGACAGCCCACCCCGGCCAACTGACAGTGTGGGGACAACCTGCGCCGGCTGCCTGACAGTGTGGGGACAGCCCACGCCAGCCGCCCCACAGTGTGGGAACATCCTGCATGGGACGTCCACGCGCTGATAGCCCGCGCTGGCTGTTCCAACTGACAGCCAGCCATCCTGAATTGACAGCCCAAGGGACAGGAGCCGAAATGCACTCAGATGCACATCCTGCCGCAGCTGTCCTTTCAAGTGGCCAGCACTGCGCTTTCAACACTGCTACCTGAACTGCAATTTAAAGGGACGCTTCTGTGCTCTTCAGGCGCATTCTTAGCCAAGAATGCACCTGAAAAAGCCTATTGGTTACACGGAAGAAGCCAGGAAATGGGAGTAGATGATTGCTTCTCAGATTGGAGGCCTGTGATTAGTGATGTTCCTCAGGGATTGGTGCTGGGACCATTGTTGTTTGTCATCTATATCAATGATCTGGATGATAATAAGGTAAATTGGATCAGCAAGTTTGCAGGTGACACAAAGATTGGAGACATTGTGGACAATGGGGAAGGCCTTCAAAGCTACTAAAGGGATCTGGTCCAGCTGGAAAAATAGGCTGTAAAATGACAGATGGAATTTAATGCAGACAAGTGTGAGCTGTTGCATTTTGGAAGGACAAACCAAGAAAAAACATACATGGTAAATCGTAGGGCACTGAGGAGGGTGGTAGAACAGAGGGATCTGGGAATACAGATACATAATTCCCTGAAAGTGGCATCATAAGAGGATGGAGTTGTAAAGAGAGCTTTTGGCATATAGGCCTTCATAAATCAAAGTATTGAATATAGGAGTTGAGATGTTATGTTAAAGTTGTAAAAGATGTTGTTGAGGCCAAATTTGGAATATTGTGTATATTTTTGGTCACCTAACTACAGGAAAGATATCAATAAGATGGAAAGAGTGAAGAAAAGATGTACATGGATGTTGCCTGGACTTCAGGAATTGAATTATAGGGAAAGGTTAAACAGGTTAGGACTTAATTCAATGGAGCGTCGAAGAATGAGGGGAGATTTGATAGAGGTATACAAAATTTTGAGGGGTATAAATAGGTGAGATGTAAAGGAGAGGACGTGGACTAAGGGTAAAAGGGGAAAAGTTTAGGGAGAACATTTGGAGGAACTTCTCACTGTGGTAGGACTGTGGAATAACCTGCCATCTGAAGTGGTGAATGCAGGCTCAATTTTAACATACAAGAAAAATTTGAACAGGTACATGGACAATGGGGAAGGGGTATAGAGGGCTGTGGTATGGGTGCAGGTCAGTGGAACTAGGCAAAATAATATTTTGACACAGACTAGAAGGGAAAAAGGGCCTGTTTTCTGTACTGTAATGTTCTATCTTTTATGAGAAGAGCTCGATAATGCATCTTGAATAATTATCATAGATATTTCATAAGTAATATTAGAAGTGTTTAACACTCAACGATGCACCAATATTTTTCTACCAACAAACTACCTATGTGTGTACTTTCTAATCAGATGCTTTGTTTTGTTTAGCTGCTGGACAACCCACAACTTTATGACCATGCTGCATGCCAATCAGTAACCGAAAGCCCAACAGAATACAAATGGCCCTGAAGCTCAATGGGATGTTCACAGTTTGCACACAATCGCCGATTTCACTCTCCTTGATGGCTTCCTCACTCAGAGAACCCTCATTTCCCACAACTTTTACCTGCCTTGTTACTTTGGCAACCAACACTTTGTGTCATTTTCATGTTCAGTGAAACTGCTGTTCTTTTGTTCATATAGCCACAATAGGAGCATAATTTGACATATATTTGCTGTTGTAGAAAAGCTTTTAACTGAATTCAACATGTTTTAATTAATATTGTGTGATATATAATTTATTTTATAGCCTCTTCCAGTTATGAAAATGTTAAACATAAAGATGCAGAGGAATAAGTGAATAAAACTCTATTTGTCCTGTGTAGTGGTTAATAACTTTGTCTTCCTTTTCTTGGAACAAATTTGGGCCATCGATGTCATATTTAGGGAATGTAGCGTTTATTCCAAATGAGAGGTTTATAATTACATTGATATTTTAGATTGCTGTGTCCTTCAGGGTCATTTCTTCATAATGTAAGAATATCATGAAGGCCTAGCATGCACAAAAATTGATAAAGAGCAATAACCATGCTTTTCTTTCATCCTAGCTCATCGTAACTTACAGCTGCACAATATTTTATTGCTAAATTTAAAAAACAGAATTGAAAGCTGCTGTGCTTGTCTCAGATGACTAAGATTTATTGTATTCAAATTTGTTTTTTAGCAAAAATATAGTTTGTATTTGAAGCCTTCTTCAAATATGTACTGCTAGTACTTGGTATCAAGCATCAGATCCCTTAGATTGTCAATGCTGGCTTTCTTTCACCTATTCTTCAACTAATTGATCTATTTAGATTTAGATTGATGGATTCCATAAGTCTATGATCATTTGGTGAACAACTGCCAGACTGCAATTCAAATGTAAATCAATAATATATTTTTTAAAAAATCATCACTCCCATGCCTTGAGTGGGGATTTTCCAATAAAATATGGAAGCAGTTCATGATTTCCTGTTAACCCAGCATTTTAATTATTTTGTGCATTTTTCACTGTAAATAGGTATCAAGTATCAAAATTTCAAGTGTTCTGATGAGTACATATAATGCAATAAATCTGAACATGCTCAAATACAGTGGATTGCCATCTGAGTTATGAATTCAGTTTGTACAGCCATTTTAAAAACTAATAAGGTGGGGACATCAATTTGGAAACTAGGCTGAAATCAAGCAGTGTTAAGTTCGAACCTACACACTTAAAAATGGAGTTGTTCCTTTTCAGTAGAAAGGTGTTAGCATCCTGTTAAACTAACAAAAAAGTAAATACAATAATTTTGGTTATTACTGTATTGCACCTTTACTTTGAAGCATTCTACCTAACAAAATATTGAAACTATGAATTTTTTTAATCAATCTTCCTAAACAGGGATTGAATTCAAATTGTTTAAATTATTTATAAATCTATCACAAGCCACTGTTGGAACAATCTGCAATTTAATGAAGAATTAACAAAATACTGTAAACCCATTCATGGGAGAATTTGTTTTTTTTTAACTGAAATATCATTAAATTTCCCACAGGTTTTTTTAAAAATGCCACTTTGGTTGATTTGTAGGCCAAAGAAGCTGGTCAATCGAACAATTACAGCTAACTTGATGCATGTCATAATTTCTTGCTTAGCAGACCAATTGTATCTGAGGCAAATGCTTGCAAGGTGAATCAACCAAGAACTGAAAGCACCTAATTAGCCAATGACATGTGTCTGCCTTGAACAACAGCAATACAATGCCTACCCTGTTTACCAAGTTCTTGGCTCTCCTTCCAGGAGAATAAATAGTAAGGTGTAGCCCATTGTCAGTTAGCAACTTTGTTAAAAGAACACAGCTTAACAAGTGTCTTTGGTTCAGCAGGCAGCAATGATCTTCCTTGCAAGGTTGACATTATTTATTGAAATAGTTTAAGACCATGTTTTGCATGTTGGTGACGATGCGTTATATGATAATTTTGTGTGTTTTATTTTTATTTGCATCCATTGTTTGAATGGTCTGTTGAACTACAAAACTTGTTTCATTCACATTAAAACAGTGCCTTAAGTAAATGTGCAAGCTATTGCATATGGACGATCAATGAAGGTGAAAGTAGAAATGTGTGTGGGTATCTGGCTCAATAAACATTTCTGTCACTTTTAAATGAGTTGAGTCCAACTGATTCTGAGAAGAGGGGGCGTCCAACATGATGCTGAGGCCTACTGGTTCATCAGATGTGACAGTACCCCAAAGATTCCAACCTTCTCCATGATTTCAGCAAATGCTGATGTTTCCCTGGGATCAGGCCATCCATTGTGTAAAATACTTTTAGCATTCAGAAGGTTTTTAAACCCAACTTTTAACATGTACATTTTCACTCTTATGAAATGACCTGTAGAACAAATATTTGAATATGTATTATACCACATTCTGTACCTGTTCCAATAGCCCCTTTTACAATTGTCTGTTTAATATTAAGTACTTTGATTTGAAATTAAATGCAAAGTTACTACTCTTATAAAAGAGGTAGCACTGCAACTCATTGACATGTGTAGAGAATTGTTTAAGATTTATGTAATTCACAATAAAACAACAATCAAAAGCATCTTAATGCTAGTATTTTGGACAAATTATGGCTGGAAAATATGGTCACCAGTATTAGAAGAGTGATGAATTTGTATCACATTCCACTATTTTAAAAGCATTATTAGCTCATTCAAACTAAGTTGTGAAATGTAATAAAGCACATTGGAATTGAAATTAATCCTGTGTTATGTATCCTAACCATGTGATGTAGTGACTGTTGTAGATTGAAGTCCTTCTAAAAACCTTTTATTGACTTTAATGAAATCAAATTTTAGAGTTTAAC
Organism: Narcine bancroftii; assembly: GCF_036971445.1. Lineage (NCBI taxonomy): Eukaryota > Metazoa > Chordata > Chondrichthyes > Torpediniformes > Narcinidae > Narcine > Narcine bancroftii. The sequence goes on along the minus strand of NC_091471.1, from coordinate 109,904,251 downwards.
ATACACATATTACCAAATTGGACATTTAACACAAACTTCCCTCTCACTGTGTCATTCACAACTGGTAGTAATTCCTTACCTAATATGTCAAGATAGTGTTCAGATGGTGGCATGGTTAGAGCAGGCCATTACACTACCAGTGAACCAGGTTTGAATCCAGCACTGTCTGTAAGGAGTTTGTACATTCTCCCTATGTCTGTGTGGGTTTCCTCTGGGTACTCCAGTTTCTGGACGGAGATTGTAGGTTAATTGGGGTATTTGGGGGGCACAAGCCCATGGACCGGAAGGACCTGTTGCTATGCTGTCTGGTTACATTTATCATTATTAACAGAGATGAACACCCTAGTTAATCATAGTCCAATGAGTGAGAATTCTATATTTGAATAGTAATCAATAAAGATTTATAATTATTGCTGTGATTGTTCTTTTTCCACTGATACTTGATTATTTATGGTTACATAATTCAGTGTGGTTTCCTTAATGAAGTATCCCATGAAGCTCTGCCAAAATCTATTAACACTTAACTGAGAGCACATATTTCTTAGAGTATGTGGTTGTACTGCATTTCCCCCAGAATGTGCTGGAAAAAATACTATATGGACTTGGACAGATGTATATTTAAGTGACAAATTGTAACTGGGGCTGTTGTTCAAATAAACAAAATTGTCAGACATACACTACAGTATTGAGCTATATGTATAGCTTTTTGCCTCTTGAATGAAAAAATTACTGTGTTCAATTAATGCAATTGGCTTTTATAGTAAATGTACGTTGTTTATAAATAAAACAATTAAAAGTACTGTCATGTAATGTTTAATTTCTCAAAGTTCTATGTTTAGAACTCTTACATGCTCATTTAAAACCTTCAGTTTTATGTCTTCAATCACTCCCTGTTTTGTATTTTAGATTTTGAATCAACATTTAAAATGGAAACTTGGAAAATATCGGATAGTGCTGGTAAATGGTGCTGGGATTTCAATGCATCATTAACCCTCACCCGATCAACCATGTGCAGGCAAAGGAGCACGTTCATACTATTTAATTACCTTAATTTCAGCCATTGCTATGAATTGTCTTGTGCACCATCGGGCACGAGTTTTGTTAGTGGTGAGGGTTAGGATGAGTCTGCCTGCACTACTTTTTTTGTGCTTTAAATTTTATTGAGTTCTTTAAAAATGTTTCCAAAAACCCTTGAGTCAGTGTAAATCATAAGTTACAAAACATAAACTTATCTATAAAATAAAAACATGGCAGCAAAAAATATCAATACAATAACCTTATGGGTCTATTTAGATCTCGAATAACACAAAAAATTCCTAGATATTTGCCCCATTTTTGTGTGTAAAGGTCCAGTTTATCAAACCATATAACATGCGTTCAAACTCTTTGGCCATTTCTTTTTTTTTTAATTTTATTTTGAATTTTACAAAGGAATACAAAAGAAATATAACAAAACATAAATGGAAAAAAAACCCTTATTCCCCTTACCCCCCCCCCCAGATTTCCACCCACTATCCCCCCCCACCCCTTATTATCCCTCCCTCCCCCCGGAGTTTAACATAAAGAAAGAAGGTTATTACAAAATACGAAATGGGTTGAATTATAATGCAAATAAAAATAACAATTACTTAACATTTAGCTTCATACCTTTCAAATATAAAGTCCACATATTTTCAAAAAAAGAATAATTATTCCTCAAATTATATGTAATTTTCTCCAAATACAAACATGATTGAATTTCATTAGGCTACCTATACTTAGGTCTACATCATTTTTCCAAGTTACCGCTATACATTTCCTAGCTACTGCCAAACTTAAACGAATAAGCACAACCCAAAATTTATCTAAACTTGTTGTTAATGGATTCTTAGATCCAAATAGGCACAACTATGGATCCACAAACAAATCTATTTGAAATAAATCTGGCAAAAATTTAATAAACTTTTCCCAAAAAGGTTTAACTTTTGACCATTCCCACACAGAATGTATAGACGTACCTACCTGATCTCCACATCTAAAACAAATCATATTCCCTAAAACCATACCTCTTTAACTTTTCAGGAGTTAAATATAACTGATGTAAAAAGTTATAATTAACTAAACTATAACATACGTTAACTAATTTTGTTACACTATGTAGGCATAAATCAGACCATACTTCATCAGGGATAACCATAGCTAACTCCTGTTCCCATTTATCTCTTACTCTCAACATTCCAGACTTCTTCATTTTTGATTGTAATAACAAATACATCTCTGAAACAAACCCTTTCTTTTCCTTGTCCATAAGCAAAATTTCAAACTTCGATTGCCTTGGTAATATCAAGTTTCGACCAAACTTATTAATTTTTTAAATCCTGTATTTAATAATAAGCAAATAACATGTTTCGTAATATTCCAAATTTCTCCCTAAGTGTGTCAAATGAAAGAAATAAACCTGCCTCAAAACAATCTTCAATTAATACCAAACCTTTTAAGTCCTACTCCTTCTAATAAGGGTTGTGCATTGAGAAGGGAATCAATTGATTTTGATATAGCGGAGTTTTAATTGAACATATTTCTTTCGAACCTATAGACTGATTCCACTTGTTCCATATTTTAAATAAATGAATTAAGACTGGTACTTTATATGTTTGCAAAAGCAATAAATTCCACTTATATATAAAATTATTTAATGACTTTTCATGTATCTGATCCATCTCCACGTATGCCTACATGGGTGGTTGGTCAATATCAAGGAATCTACTAATAAACTTCAATTGTGCTGCATGATAATAATTTTGAAAATGTGGTAATTGAAGACCTCCCAAGTCATATGACCATGTCAACTTTTGCATCGAGACTCTTGATAATTTACCTTTCCATAAAAAAAAATGTACTGCCTTATTCAATTCTTTAAAAAAATTCCCCAGTACCAAACATGGAATTGATTGAAACAAATACTGAATACATGGGTAGATATTCATTTTAACACAGTTTATTCAGCCAGTTAACGTCAATGGTAAATCTTTCCATCGATTCAAATCAAATTTAATCCTATTTAATAAAGATAAATAATTTAAACTATACAAATTATTAAATTCCTTATCAATAAGTACCCTTAAATACTTAATCTTCTCAGACCATTTAAAATTAGTAATTTGCCTGAATAATCTTCTTCGGATATTGGAAATATCTCAATTTTCTCCCAATTTACATTATATCCTAACATTGACCCATAATATTCCAATCATTCTTGTAAAGGTCGTAATGAACTCTTCAGTTTAGATAAATATATCAAGACATCATCTGCAATTAAGTTAATTTTATACTCATGTTGTCCAATTGTAATGCCTTGAATTGTCATATTCTGTCTAATCGCTTGAGCTAAAGGTTCTATTACTAATTACAAGGCTGGTGACAATGGACAACCCTGTCTAGTTGATCTACACAAATTAAATGCTTGAGAAATCTGACCATTTGTCACCGCCTGTGCAGAATGATTCTTATATAATGCCTTAATCCAACCTATAAAAAATTGCCCAAACTTATATCGTTGTTACACTTTAGATAAAAATTTCCACTCTTCATGATCAAAAGCTTTCTCAGCATCCAGTGCTAATTTGCCATCTGGATGCATTAATTATTGTAATTAATTTAGTAATATTATCAACTGAATATCTATTTTTAATAAACCCTGTTTGGTTTCCACGTACTAATTTTGGTAAACAATTAGCTAATCTGTTAGCCAAAACCTTTGCTACAATCTTATAATCTACATTAAGTAAAGATATAGGCCTATAAGAACCAATTTTAAATAGATCTCTATCTTTCTTTGGTATAACCATTATCAATGCTCTCGAGAATGATTCAAGAAATAGTCCAGTATCTGTGGCCTGCCTCAAAACATCCATGTATACTGGAAACAACGAATCATGAAATTCCTTATAAAATTCCATCATAAATCCATCTTCACCAGTTGATTTACTCATACGCATTGCTTGCAATGCCTCTTTCAATTCAAACTCTGTGAATGAATTATCTAACAATCTTACATCTTGCTCTTCAAACACAGCCAAATTCAAACTAGACAAATAAGTATATATAATTCCTGATAGAAAGTACGAAACTCCTCATTTATCTCCTGTGGTTCATAAGTAATACCTGAATTTCCACGTACTGCATAAATTATTCTGGAAGTTTGTTCCATTTTCAACTGCCACACTAGTACTTTATGTGCTCTTTCCCCTAACTCATAATACCACTGCTTTGATCTCAAAATCAATTTTTCATAATTATAAGTTCATTTCATATTATAACAAAGTTTTAGATTAGCTAACTGTATCTTATTATCTTTCATTGCACTCTGTTGAAATTTTTTTCTCTAACTCTTCAATCTCTTTCTCTAACTCAAGAAGTTCCTTATTATATTTCTTTTTCACTTTAGCCATATAACTAATAACCTGACCTCTCAAATACACTTTCAAAGCTTCTCACAATGTAAATTTACTCTGCACTGATCCCTCATTTATTTTCAAAAAAAAGTTTTATCTGGTCCTTTAAAAACATAACAAATTCAGGTCATCTAAGTAACATTTTATTTAACCTCCAATGGTAATTTCTCTCAGCCTTTACAGCAATCTCACGGGATATCAACAATAATGAATGGTCCGACAATATTCTACTTTTATATTCTGCCAGATCTACTCTTCCCTGTAGATGAGCCGACACTAAAATATCTATTTTAGAAAATGAATTATGTCGGGCAGAATAATATGAGTAATCTTTCTCATTCGGATGAATACGTCACCAAATGTCCACCAAATTCAAGTCTCCCATTACTTCTCCCAATCTTTTAGCCATTTGTGTTTTCTTGACAATTTTTGGAGATTTATCCAATAATGGATCCAGGCAGAAGTTAAAATCCCCACCTACCATTATATTGTCATTTGACTGACTCAAATTCAAAAATGCATCAGTTACAAATTGTACGTCATCCTCATTCGGAGCGTATAAATACAATAAAGTCCATGTTTCAGAAAAAAATTTATAATCCACCTTCAAAGCTCTTCCAGCACTTTCAAAAACAGAGTCCAACATAAAAGGTATTCTCTTATGTATTAAATTCACCACTCCTCTCGCTTTTGAATTAAAAGATGATGCCAATACATGTCCGACCAAATCCCTCTTCAATTTCAAATGTTCTTTTTTGGTCAAATACATCTCTTGCAAGAAGGCAATATCCACTTTCATCTTCTTGATATAATCCAAAATTTGCTTCCTCTTTATTGGATGATTCATCCCTTTAACATTAAAAGTCGCACAATTCAATTTACTCATTTTATCTTAAAAAAAACTTTTAACAACCAACCTACCAACAAACTTAGGCTCTGGTTAAAAAAATATATAATTTTTTTTAAATTAAAAAAACAACCCCCCTCTCCCTTTAAATCCCTCTTTAAAAAAAACCCTCCCTTCCCTCGAAGAGAAAAAATTTAAAAAAAAAGAAAAGAAAAAAACAAAGTAATACTCCCCCCTCTATAAACTGGGTTTGGTAAAAACCACTAGTGGCAGATGACTTCGGAAGTTATGGTGCCATCCACTCCCCTCCCCCCCCCCCGTTGAATTTCATACATCTCAAAATTTTGTTTAAATATCAATCTAATTCAATCCACCACCCCCACAACTCCACCAACTGCTTTCTGAACATTAACAACAGCAGCAGATGGATCATCCTCAATTTTCCGATTCACAGCATCATTATGCTTCGGAAATCCATTAGGCTTGGATTTCTGTAATTCAGAACTCTTGAGGTTTATTAGGCAAAGAATTGGCAAACGACAAAGCATCAGTTTCATCATCAAAGAATTCAACTTGTGAATCCCATAAAAAAAACCTTCAATACAGCAGAGTATCTAAAAGCAAACTGATAATCCTTTTTCCACAGCACTGCTTTCGCCGGATTAAATTCTTTCCAACGGCACATCACATCTTGATTTAAATCTGGATTTAAAAAAACTGTGTCCCTGAACCAACATAGGACCTTGATTCTGCCAGGCTTTCTGAATTGCCAGTCGCAAAATTAATTCACGTTCTTGAAATCTTAAACAACAAACAAGAACCGTGGAGGTTGATCAAGAAAGAGTTTTCTTCGCAATGCTCTATGTGCTCTATCCAATTCCAACCCCTCAGGAAAGGCATCCTCTCCTAACATTTCAGGTATCCATCTCTGAAAAAACTTCACCGGATCTGAACCTTCAATATCCTCTGGCAAACCTACGATTTTAACATTATTACGTCTACACTGATTTTCAAATGAATCAATCTTCTGCATAAACTTGCACTTCTGCACCTTCCAATCTGTTAAACAATGTTCCAAATAGTCTATCCACTCCACATATTGATCAACAGTATCAGTACAGTCATGAAACACTCGTTTGATATCCTTAAATTCCACCTGAACCACATTCACTTCTCTTAAACATTTAACCACATCTTGCTTAATCGATGCCACTTCACCTTTTAATTCTGCAAATTGGAACTTATTTTCTTGAAAACCTTGAGAAACCTGAAGAGCCATATTATCCATTCTTCACATAAAATCTTCTGAAACAGAAATTGTAGTGTCTTCTTCCACCTGCACTGTTTTAAAAGTCTGTAACATTGGAGACTTACTTCTAGAGATTTTAGAAACTTTCTGAAGCATTTGAGGCCTACCTTTAATGAATCTAGCAGCCTTCAGTATTAAGTTGAAGTCTTCATCAAGGTATTCTGCCAGATCTATTCTTCTCTGTAGATGAGCCGACACTAAAAAGAAATCTATTCTAGAAAATGAATTATGTCGGGTAGTATACGTAGATGTCATTGCCGCCACCACCACCACTGCCTGGGCCTCCCAACCCCGGGTCAGCATACCTTCCCCCACACGTCCAACTCATTTGGGCCACTTGGGGAGGCCTGACCCTTTTGTTGGGGCCCACTCCAACTGGGAAGAGATGAAACTCCACGTCTGCACCCTACACCACTTTGGCCATTTCTGAGCCCCACTCCTGAAATGATGGTCCCCCAAATTCTTCCAACCTCTTAAGTATAATTTGTCTTTCTACCATTATAGTTGTCTGAATCCAATTTTGAGAGTATTTATCCCCCAATAACCCAAGTGTGTCTCTCAAGACAAAACGTCTGGGGTAAAAGAATTTGTATACCTGAAACTTCACCAATATACTTATGTATCATAATCCAAAATTCTTGAATTCTGGGACAAGAGCAAAGCTCATGTACTAAGTCTTCTTTATCCACCTCACAGTGCCAGCATTCAGGGGTATTTTTCAATCCTAATCTATATAACCTTGCTGGAGTCCGATAAAAGCGGTGCAGAATCTTAAACTGAATTAGTGGACTCTCTGGTCTCTTGGCATTATATTGATATTGTTATAAATGTTGTCCTATTCTTCTGTCTCAAAAACTACACTCAGCTCTATTTCCCATGCTCTTGTGAGACCCAACAAAAGTTTATCCCCTGGGATTTATGTTAAGGCCGAATAATAAAATGAGGCTTTGTGACCTTTACCATATTCAGCCAGTCCAGTAGACAGTTTTATAGCAACTTGTGGGAGTTGCGTGTAGCACGACATAGTTGAAAATATCTCCAAAATTATGACCTAGAGATATATTGTTGGATTAGTTAATTAAAAGATTTTAAACTGTCACCATTATAAAGGTCTCCCAATTTAATTATAGCTTTTCCTTGCCATTCCCTCCAGAAAAAGGGGAACTTATCAATACACAACTTTGGATTAATCAAAATATAAATTAAAGTTAAATAACCTGGTTAATTCATTCCCTAATAAATGCATATGTGATATAATTGGGTGTGATCTTGCCTCAGGAGGTAACTTGATAGACAAATATTGCAATGGAGGGATAGGCCTGCTTGCATGGCCAAAACATCCTGCATTGAAGAGGCATTGGAGCTGCAGCAAATGATGGAATTATGTAATTGTACAATGCAGAGGGAGAGACTGGGTTCCATTCTCCATTATTTGTACCAATGATCCATTTGCAAACTTATCCCAACCACGGTTTCCATACAATGTCATCTATGCAACTACAAGGCCATTTCATTCAAACATTCCAAAACTCATGAGCATACTTGTCCCTTCCTGCAATTACAGGAGAAGACAGCACAAAAATCATTCCAGCAAACCAGCGGGGGCAGGCACAACTGCATCTCCTTACCTGCAGCACTCACCATTATTAGAATGGCATTGACAAAGTCCAGAACTAGAGGCTGAATTGTTGAAAGTGGGCATAAGCTCATACCTCATTCACATGTTCTTGCTCCTCTTGCCCTTCAGCCCACGGTCTACAAGCTGCAGGTGGTGTAAGCATGTATCTTATGCCTCAACTCACCACAGTTCCAACTTTGTGCCTTTCTTCCTTCAGATTGCCAAGAATTGTAAATTGGCCTGACTGGGCTAAAGCAATCACATTGTGCTGAAGTTGACACTCAGAGCCACCAGTTTGGATACAGGAGCATTGCATTCTAGTGATGCTCAAATTATGGCTCTTTGGTGTGCAGTTTGTAGCCCTTCAATATCTCCCATATCTGTTCAGAATATGACATTTTATTTTTTTACATGTAGTTTTATGCATTCCCACTATGTAACAGTAGGACATCAGCTCAAACCAATTATAATTTTATGTTTTTAAATATTAATATTTTCATTGCATGTGTTTGGCGGGGTGATAGATGGACATACAGGAGGTATACAGGTCTTGGTGATTTTGAATGTGGCTCCAGGGTGGCATAACTGAGCACCACTGCTGCAGAAATTATCTTAGCAGTGGCCTCAGCACATGAAGCAACATGAACCACCTGCAACCAGAGTGACAAACATTTAGCTTTCTGGGAAATGAGATCACACAGACAAGAAGACTCATATGGAGAAGAAGAAAAGCTAATGTCCCTGCAGGATGAAATAAATGATTCAATGGCAGACTGGCCAGGAAGCCAGTGCAGAGGAAATGGGACAATGACAGACTAGCCAGGAAGCCAGTGCAGAGGAAATGGGACAATGACAGACTAGCCAGGAAGCCAGTGCAGAGGAAATGGTTCAATGGCAGACTAGCCAGGAAGCCAGTGCAGAGGAAATGGGACAATGACAGACTAGCCAGGAAGCCAGTGCAGAGGAAATGGGACAATGGCAGACTAGCCAGGAAGCCAGTGCAGAGGAAATGGTTCAATGGCAGACTAGCCAGGAAGCCAGTGCAGAGGAAATGGTTCAATGGCAGACTAGCCAGGAAGCCGGTGCAGAGGAAATGGGACAATGGCAGACTAGCCAGGAAGCCAGTGCAGAGGAAATGATTCAATGGCAGACTGGCCAGGAAGCCAATGCAGAGAAAATGGGACAATGGCAGACTAGCCAGGAAGCCAATGCAGAGGAAATGGGACAATGGCAGACTAACTTGGAAGCCAGTGCTGAGGAAATGATTCAATGGCAGACTAGACAGGAAGCCAGTGCAGAGGGAATGGTTCAATGGCAGACTAGCCAGGAAGCCAGTGCAGAGGAAATGGTTCAATGGCAGACTAGCCAGGAAGCCAGTGCAGAGGAAATGGTTCAATGGCAGACTAGCCAGGAAGCCAGTGCAGAGGAAATGGGACAATGGCAGACTAGCCAGGAAGCCAGTGCAGAGGAAATGATTCAATGGCAGACTGGCCAGGAAGCCAGTGCAGAGGAAATGGGACAATGGCAGACTAACTCGGAAGCCAGTGCTGAGGAAATGGTTCAATGGCAGTCTAGCCAGGAAGCCAATGCAGAGAAAATGGGACAACGGCAGACTAGCCAGGAAGCCAGTGCAGAGGAAATGGGACAATGGCAGACTAACTCGGAAGCCAGGGCTGAGGAAATGGTTCAATGGCAGTATAGCCAGGAAGTAATTCCATTCATCGTGATGGCTATTTTTTTCAGATTCCATTGCAAAACTAGTGGAAGCCATTAGGTGTCTCTGCTGGAAGTTTAGGTGTCTGGCATCTGGGTGTGGCTATGAGAAGCTTCCAGAGTCTCTCTCCAATCCACTACATTGTTATTCAATATGCAAGCAGGATGGCTGAGGCGCCACACAGGAGAAGTAATAGTGACTTACAGTCTCCCTCTTTCATCTCCTCTACTAATGGCTAAGCAGGTCAATTTCAGTATCATAGGGCTTGCTTTCTTCCATTACGTGCTATAGCTTCTTGTAGGTTCTCCCATCTGCTGCAGCCACAATGCACATTCCAGTTTAGACATAAAGGCTGACTTAAAGTGCAATTAATCACTCAAAACAGTGAATAATCCTGCTGAGTCATGGAGCCTTTCTACAGTTAGGACTGACTGCACTCTACAATAATATAAGCTAGCTGATAGCTGAAGGTTACATTCTGTGAATGAATATTACCAATTACTTTAACTCTGTGTCCCTTGTTTTTTTTGACCCCTCTGCTAAGGAAAATAGGTCTTTCCTATGTATGATTTTACCCATCTTGCGTATCTCTGCTCAGTCTCACCATGCTCTAGTGTATCCAATCTTTCTTCATAGATACAATTGTTCAGTCCAGACAGCATCACCATAAAACTCCTTTTCCTTCTCTAATGCAATATCATAATTCCCCTGATGTGGTAATAGAGCCATGTGTAGTGATCTAACTCAAGTTGAATAAACTTTAAGCACAAGATCCCAATTCTAATACTCTATGCCTCAACTAAACTGTCTATATGCACTTTCAATGACCTTATTGACCTCTCCTGCTACTTCTGAGGGTCCATGAACTTTCACTTCAAGTCTCTAATCCTCCATCCCTGTCAGTATCCTCCAATTCACTGTATATTTTCTTTGTTTGTTTCACCTCCCCAAAAAGTATTACCTCATACCTCTCTGGAACAAATAGAATTTGCCATTTTCAGTCTAACTAACCAATTACTCAGGTCATGGATTTCTTCCAGCATTTACAACTCTTCTCATCACTCGGAAACACACTGCAAAGTTTAGCATACTCTGCACATTTGAACTTGAATCACTCATTAAATAATATAGAGAGGAAAAGAGTGAGTTCTGAGCTCTGTGGAGGCCATTATAGCAGCCTTCCTGTCACAAAACCACTTGTCAAACATTATTCTTTCCTTCCTGCTGCTGAATCAAATGTGGTTTCAATTTTTCATTCTCCCTTCAGTCTCAAGGGTTTTTATTTATTTGACAAGGCTTGCCCAGTGGGACTTTGTCAGAAACCATGCTACAGTCAATATAGGTGACATCAAAAACTCAACCCTTATAGATCCTCCTTGCTACCTCCACAAATTTAAATTTAATTTGAAGTCCCCTCCTCAAAAAGTTAAATCAAGATAGCCTGGATTTTGAAATACTGCTGTCAGGTTGCTTCAAATGGATCAAGAAGGAGAAATAAGCATATTAATGTGAACCTGTAAAACCTTGTTCAAAGCAAAAAAAAGAACCAATTTTTTAAAAAAAAATCAGTAACACGAGTTGATTTCTGAGATCTTCTGCTTTAACTGTTTTTCATTCATTTCTCAGCATTTGGTGCTAAGACCAGCATTCAAAGTCCATTCTGAAATATTCTTTAAATGGTAATGAAGAGCTGCTTTCCTGAACCATTTCAGTCCTTACATGACTACTGAAATGCTTTTGGGTCATGAATTCCAGGATTTAGACAGTGACAAAAAGGAATGGTGATATATTTCCATGTCAGCATAGGGCATAACTTTGAGGACAACTTGCAACATTTGAAACACTATTATCTAGATCACACATGTCAAACTCTGGCCCGCGGGCCAGATATAATTATATTTGGCCCGCAAGATCATTTAAAAAATGTATTAGAGGTGGCCCGCCCTGCAGCGAGAGCCGATGCTGTTTTTTGGTAATGTCACCCCCACCATCCTCCCCCTTCACTGCACATCTTTCCCCACCCCCTAACTATCCTCTCCCCCCTAAAACCACCCCCCTTAAAAGATGGCCAGAATATTCTCAAAAAGGAATCCAGAATGGTAAAGTTCCACAAACCTTCTGCTGGGAATCCTAACAACACCCGGGCATCAGATCCACAGGACGCGGAGGGAGCAAGAGTGTTGCAGGTTGACCGTGCAAACTTTGAGAACGGGGGAAAACAAAATTGTAACACGAGAAGTCTGTCGATGTCATCAGCCGACAAGCCAGTTGGAAGGCTCCCCGCACAACCAGTCACTTTTCCCACCTGTCGAGTGGTGCGGCGGATTGGCGAGCGCCTGTGATTTCCTGTCGGCGCGACGGACATGGCAGGCTGCGCACGGCCCCCGGGCAGCGCGAGCCCCACGCGACTGGCATCGGATGGCCCTTCCACAGCGCGAACGCACTTCTCCCGGTCGCCACGGCCTTCAGCACTTGCACCCGCGCGGACCCCAGGGACGACTGGTTCGGCCCTGCATGTGAAGAGAGAGATGGTGGCTGTCCGCAAAGGCTGATCGGCAGCGTGCTGGGCCTGAGTGGGTGGGTAAGCAGGGGTGGGCAGAGGGTGTAGGTGAGGAGTAATGGGCAGGGGAAGTTATGGTGGTGCGAGGGGCAGTTAGAGGGAGGGATGAGTAGAAGGAGAGGTGGATAGGGAAGAGGTAAAAGAGGAGGGGCAGGGCGAGTAGGGGAGGGGTGATTAGAGGGTGAGAGACGGGTAGAGGGAGGAACAGGTTGAGGGGAGAGGCAGTAGAGGGGCGTGTATAGGAAGGGGTGGGTAGAGGCAGAGCGAGTGGAGTGAGGGGTGAGTAGAGGTTGGGTAAAGGACTGGTCAGGTAGAGGGATGGCGGGTCGAGGGTGAATAGAGGCCTAGAGCCTGAGGAGTGAGCAGGAAATGCTGAGTCCTGATGCAGGCCAAAATGGACACAGCCTGTGAATGCTGACTACATCTCCACAGGGACCAAATAGGTTTCCCTCAGGTCAAGCAAAGGGTGAACTTGAGCTACTTACTCCTGACCTGTAACATTATCCTCCTAAAGTTATATCCTAAAGTTTAACATTACATATGTTGAAAGAAGAGAAAACATGCAGATGTTGTTGAAAATTTTCAATAAATATTTAGTTCGGCCCTCGACTTAGTCCAAGTTTTTAATTTTGGCCCTCCGTGAATTTGAGTTTGAGACCCCTGATCTAGATGTAAGTGGTCATGGGTGCTGTTACACAAGGACAGCCTGAGTAAGAGCAATACATTTTGTTGATTGTATAATATGAAACCATTATAGGCTAGTGAATTTTTTTTTAATTTAGGAATACAGCATGGTAACAGGCCAGTTCAGCCCGCAAGTTCATGCCACCCAATTTACACCAAATTAACCTACACGCCAAGTACGTATTGAATGGTGGAAGGAAACTAAAGCCCCTGGGGAAAATACAGAGAATGTAAAAACTCCTTACAGACAGCATGGGATTCAAACCCCGATCCCAATTGCTGGTGCTGTAGCAGCATTGTGCTAACTGCTACGTTAACTGCGCCACCCTTGTTGGAGGTGACCATCCCTGGGACTCTGGTGGTGCCAAAGTTACCTGCCCATGACCATATGTTGTCCAGGCCTTGCTGTGTCATTTGCTGAGGAGTTGTAAATTGAATTGAACATCATGCAAATATTAACAATTATCCCCACTTCTGATCTGAATGGTAGGTCATTGAAGAAACAGCTGAAGATGGTTGAAATGAGGATAATGCTCTGATGATCAATCACTAGCAATCATAATTACCTCCTTTGTAGTGAGATATGATCCCAAATAAAAGTACTTTTGCCTTTAACAGTGATCCTGATGGGCACTACCAGTTGCCCCAATAACCACAAGAACAAAGACTGAAGGGGAACGATAGGCTTTATTGTACAGAAGACTTGAGCTGGCCCAGATCCAAGCTAGGGAAGTGGAGTGAAAGGAGAGGTGGCTCGACCTTTATGGCCTAGGCCACAGGGGAGGAGTCCAGGGGAGAGTGTCATCAGGGGGTGGACCAGCCCATGCCTTTACCAGCCAATGACTATGTACAATCCATATCATTACATTTACTCCTTCATTTTAAACAGAACCCCCCCCCCCCCCCTCCACTTTTTCCAGAGGTGGGACCTACAGACAAAAAACATTTTCTGTTTAACTAGAGATTCAGTCACACCGGCGACTTCCTCTATCTGCGGGACTGACGGGGAGTAAGTGTGTCCGTGCTCTGCTGTTCGGGAGGGGAAGCAGTCCCAGGGGGGAACAGTCTGGGTTGGGGTGATGACTGAGGGCTCCCGGGAAAGAGGGAAGTTTGATGTCTCCCATGGGGACCAACTCCTGGAGAGGAGAGCTGGGCAGCTCTGCATCTAGTATTGAGTTCCAGTGTGGGGTGGTCTGCTCCGTGGGGTGGTTGGTGGTGGACAGCACAGTTTCGGGATCTCTGGCCCTCGCCAGGTCTCGGATAGGAACAGTGTCCTCGTGGCCATCGGGGTACCTCACAAACATGTATTGAGGGTTGGTGTGTATGAGGTGTACCGCTTCCACCAGTGGATCCGACTTGTGGCCCCTCGCATGTTTCCATAGTAGGACCAGCCCTGGGGTTGCCAGCCAAGGAGGAATGGAGGGACCATTTGCCGATCTCCTAGGGAAAAGCAAACAAGCATTCATGCGGGGTGGTATTAGTTGCGGTGCACAGGAAAGATCAGATGGCATGGAGTGCTTTCGGCAGAACGTCCTGCTAGTGGGACACCTAAGGGTTAGGAGCACTGCCTTCCAGACAGTGTCATTCTCCTTTTCCACCTGGCCATTACCCCTGGGGTTATAGCTGGTGGTCCTGCTGGTGGCTATGACTCTGGCCAGGAAGTACTGTCACAGTTCCTCATTCATGAATGAAGACCCCTTATCGCTGTGGATGTAATTGGGGTACCCGTACAGGTTGAAGATGCTTCGCAGCGCCTTAATTACGATCTCTGAGGTCATATCCGGGCAGGGAATAGCAAAGGGGAACCTGGAGAACTCGTCCACCACCATCAGGAAGTAGCATTCCTATTTGTGGTGGGTAGGGGGTCCTTGAAATTAACACTGAGCCGTTCAAAA
The DNA here is from genome assembly GCF_036971445.1 of Narcine bancroftii. Taxonomy (NCBI): domain Eukaryota; kingdom Metazoa; phylum Chordata; class Chondrichthyes; order Torpediniformes; family Narcinidae; genus Narcine; species Narcine bancroftii. The sequence continues at coordinate 109,889,191 of NC_091471.1, read as the reverse complement.
GGGCTTGTGGCCTTAATAAGATGTGTCTTTTCGGGTCGGTAGAACTGCAGTTTACATTCAGCGCAGATCTTGCAGCTTCTGGTCATGGACCTGACGACCTCAACGGAGTACGACAGGTTCCGAGTCTTGATAAAGTGGTACAACCTTGTGACTCTGGGGTGCCACAGTCTGTCGTGGAGGGCCTGGAGGCAATCGAGATGCGCGCATCTGGGGGATCATTGAGTTTACCTGGTTGGTACAAGATGTCGTAATTATAGGTGGAGAGCTCGATCCCTCCACCTAAGAAACGTCATTCTTGATTTTACCCCACTATTTTATATTAAACATGAAGGCCACAGCCCGCTGGTCTGTCAGCAGGGTAAACCGTTTACCACCCAGGCAATGTCGCCAGTGACACACTGCCTCAACGATCACTTGTGCCTCCTTCTCGACCAAGGAGTGCCGTACCTCAGGACCGTGCAGGGTGTGGGAGAAAAATGCTACTGGCCTGCCTGCCTAGTTAAGAGTGGCGGCCAGTGCAAAGTCAGAGGCATCGCTCTCCACCTGAAACAGGATGGACTCGTCCACGGGATGCATCGTGGCCTTTGCGATGTCTCCTTTGATCTGATAGAATGCAGCTTGGGTTTCCACCAACAACGGGAAAGTTATGGACTTAATCAGGGGGTGGGCCTTGTCGGCCAAAATTGGACACCCATTGTACACAATAGGAAAACAGCCCCAGGCACCTCTTCAGCGCCTTTAGGGTGTTTGGAACTGGCAGCTCCATAAAACGTCACATGAGGTTGGGGTCCGGGGCAATGACACCATGTGCCACAATGCAACGGAGAAGGGCCAGGCGGTCTGTGTTGGACATGCACTTGTCCTTATTGTACGTCAAGTTGAGAGACTTGGCCATATCTAAGAACTTTGCGAGGTTTGCATCATGGTCCTGCTGGTCATGGTCGCAGATCGTGACATTGTCAAGGTATGGGAATGTCGCTGTCAGCTTCTGCTCCTTCACCATCTGATCCATGACCCTCTGAAAAGCAGAGACACCATTATAAACACCAAAAGGCACCCAGAGGAAGTGAAAAAGTTTGCCATCGGCCTCAAATCCCGCGTAGAGCCGGTCGCTCGGGTGAAAAGGAAGTTGATGATAAGCTGACTTGAGGTCAATGGTCAAAAAGATTGTATTGTGCGCCTTGTTGATTAAGTCGGCTATCCGGGGTAGAGGGTATGCATCCAACTGAGTGAAGCGGTTGATGGTTTGACTGTAGTCAGTCACCATCTGGGGTTTGCCTGCCCCTTTGACCATGAGGACCTGTGCCCTCTAGGGGCTGGAGCTAGGGGCTATGACCTCATCCACCAAGAGTCGCTGAACCTTGGCCCGGATGAACGCCATATCCTCAGCACTGTAGTGAATGCTCTTGATGGCAATCTGTTTACAGTCCGAGGTGAGGTTTTCAAATAGTGATGGAGGGGCCACCCGCAGGGCAGTGAGGCTGCAGGTCAGTGCCAGAGGCTGGGACTGGATTTGAGGGGGGGTCCTGTGGTTTGCAAACAGTGAACGCCATCATCACACTCTTGAACTGTCTCTGGAAGTCGAGGCCAAGGAGGATCGGTGCACAGAGCTGGGGCATGACCAACAACAAAAAGTCATTATAACATTCCCCCCCACCATCAGAAATGCCACACAGTACCCTCGGATACAAGTCCCCTGTCTTTCGCCACCATCGACATGGATCCAGTCATCGGCCATACAGGGATCGAGAGCCTACGGGCCACCTCGGAGTGGATAAAACTTTTGGTACTGCCACTATCAAAGAAGCAGTTTGATTTGTCTCCATTCACCTCGATCTGCATCATGGAGTTCGTGATCGGAAGAGGGCTGGTTTGGTCCAAGGTGATCAATGCCAGGATGAGTGCATCATCTTCGTCGTTGGTGGGGAGGCCCATGTCCAAGATGGCAGCCTCCATGTTGACCATGCTGCCAACATTGATGAAGAAGGCGGAAGTTGTGTCATCGGTGGTGGAAGTGACTTTGCCGATGAGGGCAACCACTGTGTAAAGCATGGGGGCGGCAGCGAGTAAGATGGCACCTCCCCTTACCACGCTCACGGCCGGCACCAGAAGCTCCTCAGCCATACACACCGAGCTGCTTTGGGATGAGTCTCTGGACCTACAGACCTGTTGATAATGGCCCTTTTTCACACAGCCCGAGCAGATAGCTCTCTTTGCAGGGCAGAATCATCATAGGTGTCTTGCTTGCCCACACAAGTGGCATCTCATGGATCTCAGTGCCACTGCACCCGCGGTCGGGTCGGCCGTCCCCGACACTGACTCCCAGGATGATGGCCCTAGTGATGGCACGTACGGGGTAGGCCCACTTCTGCCCGCGATCAACTCCATGTGATGCTGGGCTGAGTGTAAAGTCCTGGCCAGTTGGATCACCTACTTCAGCGGTAGTTGATCCTCCTTGAAGAGACGTTGTCGGATATAGTCTGACCTCACTCCCGACACACAAGCATCCTGGATCGGGTCTTCCACACACTGGAACCCTGGCACAGGGACCGTGGGGTTCCCCAAACAGTCTTTTCCCAGTGTGATCAGGGCTCGAATGAACTCTTCTACTGACTCACCAGGCTGCTGTTTTCTAGATGCCAGGAGGTGGCGGTAGTAGACCTCGTTGATTTTGAGCTTGTATAGTGCCTGTAGCTCAGCCATCACCTCGGTGTAGGTCGCACAGCTTCTGATGGCCTGAAAAGCCCTCTGACCGACTCTTACCTGTAGAACTTTCAGCCTCTTCTCATCCGAGTCGACCACTCCAGCAGCGGCCTCAAGGAAGTTGTTAAAACAACTGATCCACTGTTCAAAGAGTTCTGATGCACCCAAGACTTGGGGATCCACCTCTCGTCGATTGGGGTGCAGCAGCATCTAGTTCTGTACAATAAACTGATGGGCACTACCAGTTTCCCCAATAACCACAAGGACAAAGACTGAGGGGAATGACAGGCTTTATTGTACAGAAGACTTGAGCTGGCCCAGATCCAAGCTCAGGAAGTGCAGTGAGGGGAGAGGTGGCTCAACCTTTATGGCCTAGGCCACAGGGGAGGAGTCCAGGGGAGAGTGTCATCAGGGGGGTGGGCCAGCCCATGCCTTTACCAGTCAATGACTATGTACAATCCATATCATTACAGATCCACAATGCCACATCCAGCCAAATGCAGCCTTGATGTCAAACCAACTCACCTCTGGAATTCTGCTCTTTAGCCCATATTTAGACCAAGGTTGTAATGAAGTCTTGAATGGAGAGGGTAGCAAAAACCAAGTTGGACATCAATAATTAGGTTATTGTTAACTAAATGCATTTCATAGCAATGGCCAATTGCACCTTCCATCACTTTACTGATAATTGAAAATGGACTAAATGATAATTGGTTGGATTGACTTTGTCTTTTTATGAGCAGATCATATCTTAACAATTATCCTCATTGTTGAGTAGATGCCAGTGTTGTCACTGTAGTATAGTAGCTGAGCTGCAAGCAGGGCTTTTTCTTGAGTACAGGTCTTCAGGACCCGTCTTCCATGGGGGGTGGGGGAGGATCTCAAGGAGAAGTGCCAATGGATAATTCACTTAGCATTTTTGGGCTGAAGTTGACTGTCAATGCTTAAGTTGTTTCTTTTACATCAATATGCTGGTGCCCAGCATCACTGAGGTGAGAGTTATTCTTGGCGTTTAATTGACCACCGTTTTTCATGGTGCGATATGACAAGACTGCAGAGCTTTGACCTGTCTACCGGTTATGAAATAGTTTTATTTTGCTCATCAGGAACCATTTTTGTTGTTTAGCACACATCTGATTCTGAGAATATTCTCCCAGAATCACAGTGCGGCTTTCGCGCTAACAGAGGAACCACTGACATGGTCTTTGCCCTCAGACAGCTCCAAGAAAAGTGTAGAGAACAAAACAAAGGACTCTACATCACCTTTGTTGACCTCACCAAAGCCTTCGACACCGTGAGCAGGAAAGGGCTTTGGCAAATACTAGAGCGCATCGGATGTCCCCCAAAGTTCCTCAACATGATTATCCAACTGCACGAAAACCAACAAGGTCGGGTCAGATACAGCAATGAGCTCTCTGAACCCTTCTCCATTAACAATGGCGTGAAGCAAGGCTGTGTTCTCGCACCAACCCTCTTTTCAATCTTCTTCAGCATGATGCTGAACCAAGCCATGAAAGACCCCAACAATGAAGACGCTGTTTACATCCGGTACCGCACGGATGGCAGTCTCTTCAATCTGAGGCGCCTGCAAGCTCACACCAAGACACAAGAGAAACTTGTCCGTGAACTACTCTTTGCAGATGATGCCGCTTTAGTTGCCCATTCAGAGCCAGCTCTTCAGCGCTTGACGTCCTGCTTTGCGGAAACTGCCAAAATGTTTGGCCTGGAAGTCAGCCTGAAGAAAACTGAGGTCCTCCATCAGCCAGCTCCCCACCATGACTACCAGCCCCCCCACATCTCCATCGGGCACACAAAACTCAAAACGGTCAACCAGTTTACCTATCTCGGCTGCACCATTTCATCAGATGCAAGGATCGACAATGAGATAGACAACAGACTCGCCAAGGCAAATAGCGCCTTTGGAAGACTACACAAAAGAGTATGGAAAAACAACCAACTGAAAAACCTCACAAAGATAAGCGTATACAGAGCCGTTGTCATACCCACACTCCTGTTCGGCTCCGAATCATGGGTCCTCTACCGGCACCACCTACGGCTCCTAGAACGCTTCCACCAGCGTTGTCTCCGCTCCATCCTCAACATCCATTGGAGCGCTCACACCCCTAACGTCGAGGTACTCGAGATGGCAGAGGTCGACAGCATCGAGTCCACGCTGCTGAAGATCCAGCTGCGCTGGATGGGTCACGTCTCCAGAATGGAGGACCATCGCCTTCCCAAGATCGTATTATATGGCGAGCTCTCCACTGGCCACCGTGACAGAGGTGCACCAAAGAAAAGGTACAAGGACTGCCTAAAGAAATCTCTTGGTGCCTGCCACATTGACCACCGCCAGTGGGCTGATAACGCCTCAAACCGTGCATCTTGGCGCCTCACAGTTTGGCGGGCAGCAGCCTCCTTTGAGGAAGACCGCAGAGCCCACCTCACTGACAAAAGGCAAAGGAGGAAAAACCCAACACCCAACCCCAACCAACCAATTTTCCCTTGCAACCGCTGCAATCGTGTCTGCCTGTCCCGCATCGGACTGGTCAGCCACAAACGAGCCTGCAGCTGACGTGGACTTTTTACCCCCTCCATAAATCTTCGTCCGCGAAGCCAAGCCAAAGAAAAAAAAAAGATTCTGCAATGCAACTCTACAAATTTATTACCATTTTTCCACTGTGCTTGTTGCTGTTCCCAGTATTGCTTTCTATACTCTTCATTGAGCAAGGTTGGATCTCCAACTTTAAGGAAATGAGAGAATGAAGTGTGACAGAATATATAGATATGTTTTTTGGAGATAAATTGGGAAAGGTTTGTTAGAGTAGATCACATATAAACACTTTAAAACAGATCTTATTTAAAATACTGGAGCTCTGCCCCATGCTAGACATGTTGGGGCCAACAGTCTTTGCAAGAGCTTTGGAGAGTGCCCAAGAGACTTCACTAGTAGATTGTTGTTTACAAAAAAGCAACAGATGAAAGATCTTGTTGGAGCCACCTTCTGTCTTGAAGAGAACTTGCTATTCTAAAAGGGTCATGTTGTTTTGCAAGCAGAGAGAGTCAGTCAGGCTTACTCTCTGAAGAGAGAGAGAGAGAGAGAGAGAGAGAGAGAAATCACTTCTACAGTGTTATAGTCAGTAACCACAGCTGGAACTGGAACTGGACAAGCCAGCAAGTTTGTGGAAAGCCCCATTTAGGAAGACTGGTTTCTAAGTGCTTTGTTCAGCCTGGTCAAAGCCCTTGTGGTTCATGCAAGAGGAGAGGACTGGCTGTCTAATGTTTCACTTGGAATAAGAGAAACAAAAAGACATCTGTGGTGACCAGAAATGAAGAGGTTATCATTTGGAGAACCCTAAAGGGGGCAAGCTTCGTCAGCAAGACACTGGAGTGGCTGATTAAAAAGGAATCAGTTGTGGATGTCCTGGAACAACAAATCTCTCTCTAAACTGACAAGAACTTTTCTGAGGGGTAACCATTTACCTATCAAACACCAAAGTCTGGTGAACTTTATAAATGTTAAATTCTGTGCACAGTATAAGAATTGCCTGCAGCCAGTGAACTTGGAGTAATGAGAAGTGAGATTGAACTGTGAACCAAAGAATTTTTCTGAACTTACAAACACATTACATATATGTATGCTTAGAATTAGAAGGGGGTTAAGTAATTCAATAGTGATACGTTAAAGTTTGATTCTATTTTCATGTTTAAAGATAATTAAAAGCCACTTTTGTTTAAGTGACCATTTGTCTTGGTGAACATCTATTGCTGCTGGGTTTATGGGTCCTCTGGGCTTGTAACAGAAGGAAGTGTCAGGGCAAGAAATGACAGCTTATCACACTGTGCATTTGTCCTGGTGATTGAAGAATGAACAGTACTGCACAGAAACAGGCCATTCAACACATCAAGTCTGTGGTGCATATGGTTGAGTTTAAGTTCAAGTTTCAAGTTTATTGTCTCACAGACCAAAATGCAGTTATAGACTTTGTTTTGCAAGCAAACCAGTAGATATCTCAAAAAAAAATACAAGTAAAATAGAGTAAAACGAAGAGGTCAGTCACTATGGAACAAAGGCAGCATAATTTTACTATTTTGGAGTTCACTCAGGAGTCTGATAATGGTGGGAAAGAACATTTCTTGAATCTGGTGGCACGCGATCTCACACATATGAATCTTCTTGCTGATGGGAGAGGGGTGAAGAGTCTGCGGCCGGGATGGGATGGATCTTTCAATGTGTTGGTTATTTTTTCAAGACAATGGGAGATATAGATGGAGTCAATGGAAGAGATGGGGGGTTGGTACATGTACCTGAGCCACATTCACAGCTCTGTAATAAATTTCATCTGCTTGCACATGTGCATTATTCCTCTATATTGCCTGTCTGTTTTCTTTTAAATTTTATTTATTGAATTATGATGTATATGTTAAAACATACAATTAATGAATAAAACTTCATACATGATATTTTAATAGCAACCCCCCACCCCCTTTCCCTAACCCACTCACCCCAACCCACCCCCTTCTAACCTACCCCAAAAGAAAAAAAGAAGGAAAAAGAAAGGAGATCACATAACATTAAAATTCATGAGTTAATTACCATGGTTTGGAGTAACACCACTACTGTGCGGCGAGGAGATTTAATAATTCAACCCCATATAATCCAAATACAGGCTCCAAGTTTTACGATAAAAAGATAATTATCACGTAAATTATGTATCTTTTCTAATGGAATACAAGACCTCAACTCCATATGCCATCTCTGAATTCAGACTAATATTTCCAGGTAATTACCAAACAGTTTTGTATTCCCTGCCTATTGATCTGTCCTATAATTTGCCTTTCTAAATGCATGTCATTGCATCTGATTATTCTCCTTAGAGGCTGAGAGGAGATCTTATAGAGATCTATAAAATTATAAGGGGCATAGATAAGGTCAATTGTGACAGTCTGTTTCCTAGAGTAGGAAAATATGTTCAGAGACCATAACTATAAAATGAACAGGATTAGGATTTTGAAGGGATGTAAGAGTTCTCACTCAGAGGGTTGTGGGGATATGGAACTAGTTGCCAGATGAAGTAGAGGCAGGTATGTTAGGTTCCTTTGAGAGACACATTGATAATTACTGAGGTAAAAGGGGCCTGGAAGGATACGAGCTTAATGCGGGCAAGTGGGCTGAAAGCAGGAGGGCTTATTTTTGGATTGGACAAGCTGAGTATGTGGCTTGTTTCCATGCTGTATGACTCCATGCTACCTCTGGCACATTACAAGCAACTGCCACTCTTTGTGTATACAAAAAAAAATGTATCTCTCACATTTTCCTTAAACTTTCCTTCCTCTCATGCCCTCTAGTATTTGACATTCCCACCCTGGGGAAAAAAAGGTCTTACCCTTTAACCTTTCCATGCCTCTCAGAGTTTTACAAACTTTTATCAGGTTTCCTCTCAGACTCTGACATTCCAGATAAAACAATTTATGTTTGTCCAATCTCTGCTCATAGCTAATATTCTCTTGTCTAGGGCTCTCAAAGTCTCCACATCCTTCCTATAGTGTGGCGACAAGAATTGCACACAATGTTCCCATTACTTTATTAGTTCTCATCCATCAAAGGAGCTGAAAAGATTAAATGTAGTCTATAACATTTTACAGAGCTGCAACATTACTTTCTGACATCTATCCTCAATGCCCCGACAGATGAAGGCAAGCATGACTTCAACTACTTTACTATTATGTTTCCACTTTCAGGGAATTAAGGGCTTGTGGCTCAAGATCCCTCTGTACATCAATGCTCCTCAAGGTCCTGTCATTTACTATCTATTTTCCTCCCAAAGTGAATCATCTCCCACTTGTCCAAATTAAACTCTACATTTCTCTGCCCACATTTCCAACTGATTTATATCCTGCTGTATCCTCTGACAACCTTCCTCACTAGAACACCACCACATGTTGTATCATCTGCAAATTTATGAATAAGACTAGCCTTATTTCCATCCAAATCATATATTATAAACAAACAAAACATCACTGATCACAGAACTCCAGTTATTACCCTTTGCTTCTACAGCCAAGCCAATTTTGTATCCAACATACCAACTTGCTGTGGATCGCATCTGATTTAACCTTCTGGACCCATTTGCCGTGAGGGACCTTGTCAAATGCTTTACCAAAGTCCATGTCAGCAACATCCACAGCCCAACCCTCATCAATCATTTTTGCCACCTCCTCAAAACACGTAAAATGTATGAGTTGCTCCACATTGCCTCATGGATGCTCATTTTTGAGCTGCCAGTTTTGCCCCACATCTATTGCACTCAACACATCAGTGACACAGAAGACGAAAGAAGTACTCTGTAAAGAAGGGACTTTGTCTCCATTTTGCAGTGATCACTTCTATCATGGGCAGTGTGGTAATACACCACTAGCCTACTGCAGAGGGCAATCTCTGTACCTGCAGGAAAATAACTGGAGGACAGACCACACCTGGCTGGCTGTCAATCAGCCGACCTGAATAGACCTAACTCCACCTAGCCAGCTGTCAATCAACTGTCCGAGATATAATCCTGAGCCGGCCCCTCCCGAGCCAGTCACTCGGGAGCCACCAGTACAGCTACCATTGTAGCAGAGACTTTTAGCTGAATAAATCCTGTTGTACAGTCTTTCTTGAGTTTTGTGTCTGCTTACTGCTGCAGCAGCGTATCACAATTTATTCAGTTAAAAATTTAGACCTGCTATGGAAAAGCTACTAACCATCGGGAGCCTAGAGATCAAACCTCGCCACCCGGAAGCCCAAGCACACTTTGAAATCTGGGGGCACACGGTCGAGGCAGTCATCCAGGCACACTCTGATGTGGTATACATGGATCAGAAGAAACTTGTAGAGATCCGCACAAAGTTGGGTTGCCGTGCCTTCCAGGCCTTCCAAGACTGTACAGAGTACCCAGGAGCAATGGCTATCCTAGAGGCCATATACAACCCTGCAATGAATGGGGTCTACGCCAGATACTTCCTGAGTTTTCGGGCCCAGCAGCCAGGATATTTCATCCAGTTTCATTCTCTGTTTCAACATGGTGGGAATGATTCAAATACACTCCTGAATCAACCATTGTCCAGAAAGTCTGCATTTATATTCAGGCCAGACCAGGGAAAGGTAGCTGGTCTCCTTCACTGAAGGCATTAATAACCCAGATGGGTTGTTTGACTCTTTTTTTAAATTCAGGTTATTGTTTAAATGTATACTTCATGGCATTTATGATGTAATTTGAACTCAATCCTATGGAGTGCAAGGCCATCTTCTAGTATTGGTAAATTAGCCTTTGCATCACCACCTCATCATTGAATCATTATTTGGTGGCATGGTAAGCATAGAGGTTAATGCAATGGTTTTACAGAGCTAGCAACCCGTGTTCGAATCTGGCACCATCTGTAAGGACTTTGTACAACCTCCCAGTGTCCGCATGGATTTCCTCCAGGTGCTCCGGCTTCCTCCCACTTTCCAAAAACATATGATAATTGGAGGTTAATTGGTGTATTGGGGCAGGGGTGGGGGGGGGGGTGAAGAAAAGGCTCGTGGTCTGGAAGACCTGTAATTGTGTATCCACAATTATGTGCACAAAATCGTATCCCTGTCTTTATCACCATTTACCTTCTCCTTAAAACCAATGCCACAGTTGAACATTCTGTATCCAATATCAGACCATTTTAAAATTGTATCTGGTAAAAGAAAATATTTTTATCCAGAAACTCATAGGACGAACATGGCGAGGTCTAATGGGAATAGAGGAGAAAGGAAGCTCAAATTTTTTGATCTTTTAACTATTAGAATAAGTCTTACCGGTAATGTATCACAAATTTCAGTGATCTCCTGGACCTCTGCTTGATTGCCATTATGGAGTCGGGGAAGAATTTCCCAAAGTTTTTCCTGAAATTGGCAACAGGTTCTTTCTTTGGTGTTTTTCCTCCCCCAGGAGCCACATTACCACCATATTAGAGCAGAGAGTGGTGAGAGAGAGAGAGAGAGAGAGAGAGAGAGAGAGAGAGAGAGAGAGAGAGATAGTGATATGGCAGCCAAGACAGGGGAATGATCCTCTTGCAGGATGTGGGTTGTCAGGGAAACCAGCAGTTTTCCTGATGACTTCATCTGTGAGAAGTCCATCCAGCTGCAGCTCCTGACAAAACGAGTTAAGGAATTGGAGCTGGAGTTGGATGAACTCTGAATCATTCGGGAGGCAGAGGGTGTGAATGACAGGAGTTACAGGGACACTATCACACCTTGGAGGAGGGAGCAGGGTAGATGGGTAACAGACAGGAGAGGGAAAGGGAACCATTAAGGAGTCAGGGATGAATTTCCCAAGGGAAGGCAGTGCAGGGTGTTCCTTGAATAACAAGTATACCATTTTGGATACTGTTGAGGGGAATGACTCTACCTGGCATTAGTCACAGCAATCAGAACTCTGCCACGGAACCTGGACTTGTGGCTAAGAAGGGAAGGGAGGAGAAGAGGCGAGCTTTAGTGATAGGGAATTCCATAGTTAGGGAGACATATAAGAGGTTCTGTGGAGGAGATCGATTATTCTGGATGGTATGTTGCCTCCCTGGTTCCAGGGTCCAAGATATCTCAGATCAAGTTCATGGCATTCTCAGGAAGGTTGGTGAGCAGCCAAATGTTGTGGTCCGTGTAGGAATCAATGTTGGTAGAAAGGGTGAGAAGGTCCTGCAAGGAGAGTTTATAGAGTTAGGTGCTAGGTTGAAGAACAGGACTTCCAGAGTATTGATCTCAGGATTGCTACCTGTGCCATAAGCTGGTGAGGTTAGAAATAGGAGGATAATGCAGCTTAGCACATGGCTGAAGACATGGTGTAGGAGGGAGGGCTTCAGGTTTCTAGATGATTGGGCTCTCTTCCAGGGAAGGTGGAACATTTTCTGACGGGATGGGTGGCATCTCAACTGGAGGGGGAGTAATATCCTTGTGGGGAGGTTTGCCAGTGCTGCTCTGGTGAGTTTAAACTAGATTTGCAGGGGGAGGGGAACCAGAGGGCCAGAGCAAATAGAGGAATGGAGGAGGGAAAAGATGATATTTAAATTGTATGCATCATTAGAAGTTAACAGGTTGAACGTGGTGGAAATGTTCTCAGATGCATCAATTTCAATGCAAGGAGTATTGTAGGAAAAGCAGATGAACTTAGAGTTTTAATTGGCAAGTGGAATTATGACATTATGGCCATCAGTGAAACTTGATTGCAGGAGGGGAAGGACTGGCAGCTCAATGTTCCAGGCTAATGTTGCTTTAGATGTGATAGAATGGGGGGATGAAAGGTGGAGGAGTGTCATTACTTGTCAGGGAAAATATCACAGATGTGCTCAGGCAGGACAGACCAGAGGGCTCTTCTATTGAGGCTATATGAGTGGAGCTGAAGAACAGAAAAATATGACAACACTCATGGGGTTGTATTGTAGACCACCCATAATCTGTAAGAATTTAAGAAGCAAATCTGAAGGGATATAGCAGACAGCTGCAAAAAACATAAAATTATGATAGTAGGAGATTTTAACTTTCCACATATTGACTGGGATTCCCACACTGTAAAAGGGCTGGATGGCACAGAGTTTGTAAATGTGTTCAGAAAAGTTTTCTAAATCAATATAGATTGCAATACTGGATCTCCTATTAGGGAATGAGACAGGACAGGTGACAGAAGTATGCATTAGGGGAACTTTTTTGTGGATTATGGGTAAAAAAGATGGCTATTAATCCAGCTGTGACACTAGACACTAGTAATGTTAGGCTGCAGGTTACAATACCTCATTTGGGGGGGGTGGGCAATGCCACCAGCATGGGGGGGGGGGGTTCCACAATATCTCATTTGAGGGAGAGCAGTGACAATGAATGCCCCCCCTTGGCGTTGACCTTGGCCAAGGATTAATTAGGGATAGTCAACATGGCTTTGTGTGTGGTAGCTCGAGTTTAACCAATCTTTTTTCGAGCAAGTTACCAGGAAAGTTGACGAAGAAAATGCTGTGGATCTTGTCGATTGGAATTTAGAAAGGATTTTGACATGGGAGGTTAGTCACGGAGGTTCAGACGCTAAGTATTCATGGTAAAATAATGAACTGGATTTGTCAATGGCTGGTCGGGAGAAGATTGCTTCTCATATTGGAGGCCTGTGACCAATGATGTGCCTCAGATATTGGTACTGGGACCATTGTTGTTTGTCATCTATATCAATGATCTGGATGAGAATGTGGTAAATTGGATCAGCAAGTTTGCAAATAACATTAAGATTGAAGTGTTGTGGACAGTGAAGAAGGTTTTCAAACCTTGCAGCCGGATCTGGTCCAGCTGGAAAAATGAGCTGTAAAGTGACAGATGGAATTTAATGCAGACAAGTGTGAGGTGTTGCGTTTTGGAAGGACAAACCAAGAAAGGACATACACAGTAAATGTTAGGGCACTGAGGAGTGTGGTCAATCAGAAGGATCTGGGAATACATATACATAATTCCCTGGAAGTGGCATCACAGGTGGATAGGGTTGTAAAGTGAGCTTTTGGCATATTGGCCTTCATAAATCAAAGTATTAAGTATAGGAGTTGAGATTGTTATGTTGAAGATGTGTAACACATTGGTGAGGCCAAATTTGGAATACTGTGTGCAGTTTTGGTCACCTAACTACAGGAAAGATATCAATAAGATGTAAAGAGTGCAGAGAGAATTTACTAGGATGTTGCCCACACTTCAGGAACTGAGTTACAGGGAAAGGTTAAACAGGTTAGGTCTTTATTCCCTGGACTATAGAAAAATGAAAGGATATTTGATAGAGGTATTTAAGATTATGAAGGGGATAGACAGAGTAAATGTAGAAAGGCTTTTTCCACTGTGGGTAGGTGAGATACAAGCCAAAGGACATGGGTTTAAGGTGAATGGGGAAAGATTTAGGGGGAACATGAGGGGGAACTTCTTAGTGGGAATAGTGGGAGTGTGGAACGAGCTTCCATTTTAAGTGGTAAATGTTGGCTCAATTTTAACATTTAAAAAAATTTTGGACAGCTACATTGATGGGAGAGGTATGGAGGGCTATGGGCTTGGTGCAGACCAGTGGGACTAGGAAAAGAGATGGTTCAGCATGGACTAGAGGGGTCAACATAGCCTGTTTCTGTGCTGTAATTGTTCAATGGTTCTATGGATTTTATTCCACAGTCGTGAGTCAAATATTCTGCTAACTTTCTGAACAAGCTACGTAATTAATTCCACTCCCCTGCTTTAACTCCATAGTCCTGTAAAATATCTTCACTTAAAGCAGCTATATGGTCAAACAATTTCTTTTTGGAAGGGGCTTTTGAATCGGTTTCCATTACCCATTCAGACATTGGATTTCAGATCCTGACAATTCACTGCCTACAAATAATTTCAGATAGGATCATGCTATATGTGGATTGTAGAGAAAGACATGGTCTCCCTGTCTGTCTGGAATATTGTGGATTGCGGGTGGTTACCTGTCCGCCCTGTCTGAAACTTATTCGGAAGTTGCATCACCTGTCAATCAATGTTGGACTCCAGTCACCCTTTAGTGCACAGCTTGGTGTTGGCTCATTTAAATTACATGGGGTCATTATTGGGGTCATGGGCACCCAGATCAGAAATGTATATAACATAAATCCATAACATATTCTTTCTCTCTCTTTTGGAAAGCTAAAGGCCATTTCACATCAGACCTCCACCTTGAGGTTGGCTACAGAAGCAGAAGGAAAACTAAGAACTTACCTTTCAGACAACACAGAAACATAGAAACATAGAAGATAGGAGCAGGAGTAGGTCAATCGACCCTTCGAGCCTGCTCCGCTATTCAACGAGATCGTGGCTGATCTTAAAGTTCAGTACCCCGTCCCCGCCTTCTCTCCGTAACCTTTAATACCCTTATACTGAAGAAATATATCTAATTTCTTCTTAAATATATTTAATGAACCTGCCTCTACTGCCCTCTGTGGCAATGAATTCCACAAATTCACCACCCTCTGGGTAAAGAAATTCCTCCTCATTTCAGTCCTAAATGGTTTGCCTATTATCCTCAAACCATGGCCCCGGGTTCTGGATTTTCCCATCATTGGAAACATCCCACCTGCATCCATTCTGTCCAGTCCTGCCAGAATTTTATAGGTCTCTATGAGATCCCCTCTCAATCTTCTAAACTCCAGCGAGTACAATCCCAATTTGCGCAATCTTTCCTCATAAGTCATTCCTGCCATTCCAGGTATCAGCCTGGCAAATCGCCTCTGCACTCCCTCCATTGCAAAAACATCGTTCCTTAGATAAGGTGACCAAAACTGCACACAATATTCCAGGTGGGGTCTCACCAAGGCCCTGTACAGCTGCAGTAAGGTATCCTTGTTCCTCTACTCAAACCCTCTTGATATGAAGGCCAACATACCATTTCCCTTTTTAACTGCCTGCTGTACCTGCATGCTCGCCTTCAGAGACTGGTGTACAAGTACCCCTAGGTCTCTCTGCACTTCCCCATCTCTTAATCTATTGCCATTCAAATAGTAATCTACCCTTCGGTTTGTATTACCAAAGTGGATAACCTCACATTTATCCACATTGTAGTGCATTTGCCATGTATCTGCCCAGTCCCTCAATTTATCCAAATCACACTGGAGCTTCCTGACCCCCTTTTCCGTGCACACAACCCCTCCTAGCTTAGTGTCATCTGAAAATTTGGAGATATTACATCCAATCCCCTCATCTAGATCATTAATGTAAATTGTGAACAGCTGGGGTCCCAGTACAGATCCCTGTGGCACCCCACTGGTCACCGCCTGCCACTCAGAAAACGAGCCATTTATCCCAACTCTCTGTCTTCTACCTGCCAGCCAGTTCTCAATCCACATCAATACTTTGCCCCCAATCCCATAAGCCTTGATTTTGGAAGCCAGTCGTTTATGCGGGACCTTATCGAAGGCCTTTTGGAAGTCCAGGTACACCACATCCACTGGCTCTCCCCCATCTATTTTACCTGTCACCATCTCAAAGAATTTCAATAGATTTGTCAAGCACGATTTACCTTTTGTAAATCCATGTTGACTCTGTCCAATCCCTTCTCTGCTAGTCATATGCTCCGCTATTACATCCTTAATAATGGATTCCATCATTTTGCCCATTACTGATGTAAGGCTCACTGGCCTATAATTCCCTGCTTTTTCTCTACCCCCCCCCACCTTTTTAAATAGTGGGGTAACATTAGCTACCCTCCAATCCATGGGTACTGATCCTGAGTCTATCAAGTTCTGGAAAATAATTCTTAAAGCATCTCCTATCTGAATGGCCACTTCCTTAAGTACCCTAGGATGTAGATTATCAGGCCCTTGGGATTTATCTCCCTTCAATCCTATCAATTTCCCCAAGACCATGTCCTTAGAAATACTGATTTCTTTCAGTTCCTCCCTTGCATTAGTCTCTATGTTTCCCAACATCCTTGAGAGGTTATTTGTATCCTCTCTTGTAAAAGGCTGCTCCAGCGCCCCATTCATAACCAGAGGCACCTCACATCACCCCCTGGAGCCGATGGAGGCAAGGAGACTGGTACCACAGCACCACCCATCATAAATATGTGGCAGAGCAATGGCTGTCTTCCCTACCCATAATCCCCCACACAGCTGGAACTGTTCTGTGTTTCCTAGAACTTTTCCAGTTGTGTGGGGGATTATGGGTAGGGAAGACATCCATTGCTCTGTCATGTTTTGAGCCACCCTGAACCCTGCCAGCTGTCCCATGCTGGCTCCTGGTGCCCCAAAGGTCCCCGCTGCCCCGACAGTCCCCACTGCCCCGCCTGTCCCCAGAGCCCCGATAGTCCCTGCCACCCCTGATAGTCCCTGCCGCCCCCAACGGCTCACGCTGCCCTGATGGCTCACGCTGCCCCAATGGTCCCTGCTGGCCCCTGATGGATCTCACCACCCCTTGACAGCTCCCACTGTTCCAATGGTCCCCGCTGACCCGTTGACAGTTCTCGCTGCCCTGACAGACCCACTGCCCTGACAGCTCCCGATGACAGCTCCCGTCCACCAACCCTGCGTCATCAGCCCTCTCCTAACCAGCCGCTTGCAGTGGCTGTGCATTCAGGTCAGGCAGCAGAGTGTAGTACTCCGCCAATTATCCTTCCCCAAGAAGGGTTGGAATTTGAGCCTCCGAGCCAACCAGGGCATATTTAGGAAGGTACATCTTTAGCCATAAGGGCAAAGAACCTCTGTCTGTACAAATGAATATTTAATCTACCTGAAAGTGCCTTTCGGTAAACTTAGGCTCAAGTAGCATATGCAAAACCCTGAAATCATCACCTTCCCTCCTGTGATTGTTATTATGTGTCATGTACTTGTTCATGTGATGTGGAAATTTCTGGCAAGATAAGCATTAATTGTCCACCCCTAATTGTTCATGAATGGAAGATGTAGACAAGAGTCAACAAATTGGTAGTCTGGGTTTCAAAGGCCAGGTTCGATAATGGTAATAGATTCTTACCCCAATGGACAAAGGCAAATTGGAAAAAGGGCAAATTTTATCTATCTGGTGGTTTTGTTGAGTCTAGTCTTTTTTTAAAAAAAAACACACACATTTTATTTAATTATTTTGAATTTAATTTAATATGGCTAATGTGAGATTTAAACATTTCCCTAGATTAATGCTCCAGAACTCTGGTTGCTTGTCCAGTATATAACCTCTATGCGACTATACCTTCATTCATCCCCTTCCTAGCATTCACTGCCATGGCATGAAGTAGAAGTTATGAATACAAGCAAAGCTTGTAGCAGCCAATAAAGTCAATCTTGAAGCAACTGGAAGTAATTAGATCATATTCATTCAAGACCACTTCACGTACAATTCTGTCAGATTAACTGATTGATCAGATCGACCATGCATTTGATGCTCTTACTTCACTAACAACTTTTCAAGCATGGAACATTGAACATTTTCAGACATAGTCACTAAACAGCAAAGAGCCTTAAAGCTCTGAAATCAGATTAAATTACCTGAGCTATAAAGTAAATATGTTAAGAAGCAATTTAAGAAGTGGATTTTATTCCCGGCAAATGGCCCATCTTCAGCCCCAGGGGCTGGTGAAACAATATAAAAAGCTTCCCTTAGCTCAACAAAGTATCACAATGCCATTACTAATTCTAATAATGGTACCATTGCTGGGAATGGAGACGGCCTTTGAGAAGGATTAAAACTAAAACTTCTGCTGAGAGTTGGCTTCATTTAATGCAAAATTAGCATGTTCAGACAAATACCCATAAAAATGGGTGTGTTCTCCAAAATCAGAAGCTCTGTTCTTATGAAGGTAAAAAAAATCAGATTTCCACTTATTTTATCCAAAAATAAATGACAATTTATTTATTTCATATCAACTGAGGTATTTGTTTCAGAACATAATTCATTGGAGATGTTTATAAAATCCATACATCCTCCAAAAAAGAATGAATATTGAAAACTGCAGGTTTATACTGTAAGTTTAATGAAATAAAGGCACAGAGAACAAATTTAAAAAGGACTTGGTTTATTTTCATTATTTTGTCCCAATCAGATACAATTGCCTGTCTTGATCATGAACACTCCAAGTAAATCTAACAATTTATAAAGTTCCTATAGTTTAGCAAAACATCCATGGCTTTTCACAAATAAAAATTTGATTCAGAGACCTGTAAAGGTTTATTAGGCAAATGACCAAAGCTTGGTTGAAGACACGCAATACTAGAACCTGGAGCAAAACAACAATATGCTGGAGGAGCTCATCAGGTTGAACAGCCTCAGTAAGAAAAAAGAATGGTCAACGTTTCGAGGCAGAACTTTCCATCAAGACGAGTGCAGAGAGGAAACAACCAGAATGATAAGGACAGGGTGGGAGAAGTTGGATAAGAGCCAGTTAAGGACTGGTTGAGTCAGGGAGGGTTGGAGGATGATGAACAGATGAGGAAGTGGAAACAGTTGATTGGCAAGAATTGTAGTTGTGAGTTTTGGTCAGAATGTGATTGAAGAGGCAAAGAGCAGTGGGACAAAGTGGAGAGGGGGAGCAGAGAGGGAGCCACAAAAACTCACAGGGCTTTAGGGATGTCTGCAAGGAGGAAAGAGAAGTAAATATCAAAGAGGTTTATGACAAGAATTACAGTTTCAAGAGGTTTTATATCTTCCCAACAGTAGGATCATTATTTAAATCAGGTTCACCAGGCCCATAGCTGAAGACGTGGCTGACAAAAGAAAGAGCAATGGATCGATGATGACCTACAGACCAGAATTTGATCAATACAGGCAACTCAGTGATACTTTCAGACAAATGGAGGGACAAGAGTAAAAACAATGATTTATTTAAATATAAATAAAGACATTACTTAATATGGAACCAAAGCAGATTAAGAAGTATATGGGATCAAAGAGTCTTCATACAGCACAGAAACAGGCCCTTTGGCCCATATGGTTCAAGCTGACCTTCAACAGCCCATTTACACTATCTTACATTATTACTATTTTTTGGTCTCCTCACATTCTCATCACCAGATTCTATCATTCATCTGCACATAATTTACAATGGCCAACTAACATACCAGCAGGAGATGAGGCCTTGCTACTGATCTCTGGCTACAACTAGAAAACTAAGAGGGGAGATAATCCAGTGGATAACAGTAGAGAGGCACTGAACAGAATGGAGTGGTCAACATTGTCAAAGGCTGCAGAGAGGTCAAGGTGAGTGGATGAGGGATAGGTTACCTTAGTAAGCATTCTTACATATTTCCTGGTGACACAGAAAGAGGCCATTCAGCCTGTCAAGTCCATGCCAGTTCTCAGAAGACATTCATCTGTCTCATTTCTCCACCTATCACCTGTCATCTATTCTCTTCTACACATCCATCAATCCCCCTCCTGTACCTCCTGCCAGCCAGCAAACCAAGGAACAATTTATAATGGACAATTAAACTACCAGCACATCCTTGGGATATGGCAGGAAACCAGAGAACCTGAAGGATGCACAAACTCAGCATGTTAGGATTGAATGTGGTCACTAGAGCTGCACAGCAGTTGCACTAGCTGCTGTACCACCATGTATTCCTTCACAGAGAACATGAGAAAAGCAACCAATGAAGGCTGCAAGTTCTGAAGTAGGGCACCAAAAGTAGGAAAGCCACACAAATGCTGGAGGAACTCAGCGGATCTCACAGCATTCATATAAAGTAAAGATGTATTACCAATTTTTCAGGCCTGAGCCCCTCCTCAGTGCAGATATGTCGGCAAGGGAATGGGGTGGGGCATTGAAATAGGTGGCCACTGGGAGATCCACACTCTTGTGGCAGACAGAGTGGAGATGCTCAACGAAGTGATCTCCCAGTCTGCGCCTTGTCTCTCCGATGTAGAGGAGACCACAATGAGAGCACTGCAAGCAGTCAGTGACCCCTGCAGATTCACAAGTGAAGAGTTGCTTCAGTTGGAAAGACTATTTGGGGCCCAGAATGGTGGTGAGGGAAGAGATCTAAGTGCAAGTGGAGCATCTCCTGCTGTCATAGCAGTAGGTGTCAAGGGCACAATTGGTGGGAAGGGAAGAATGGACATCCATCGCAAAACTGGGGATCTCACAGTGGCCACCCATTTCAATTCCCCGCTCCATTCTCTCACCGACATTTTTGTTCATGCTCTCATGCTCTGCCAGACTGAGATCACCCGCAATTGGGAGGAATAACGCCTTGTATTCCATGTGGGCACCCTCTAACCAGATGGCATTAGCATCAACTTCTCCTGTTTCCGTTCATCCCCAAGTCATCTTTCCCTATTTCTCCTTTCCTATAGCTATGTTTCCTCTTCCCTTTTCTTCTTTCACAAAGTTAAAAACAACCCTCCCTTCCCCAATCAATTCTCATCCTTCCCCTCTCCTGACCTCTTCTCATATCAAATGAACATGTTTTGCCTGTTGATCTGTACTCCTCCTCCCCCCATCCTTTTCACCAGTCTTGCAGTTTGTTTTTCACTCATACCTTCAGGAAGGGCTCAGGCCCGAAATGATGGTAAAACATCTTTACCTCCTAAGGATGCTGCGAGACCTGCTGAGTTCCTCCAGCATATCAATGTTTTTACTACAATAACAGCATCTCCAGACTTTCGTGTTTCACTCCAGTTGTAGGAAGGCTGGTTCATTTATGTTGAAGTGACAAATCATCTGTCATCCCTCTTATTAGGAATGAGGACAGAGAGAGAGAGAGGGGAGGGGGATTTAAGATGACAGGATGTAGCAGGAAAAGGTGGTAGTTGAAGATTATCCTTGTATTTCAATGTGGAATATTGAATAGTTTGGCAAATGAGAGAAAGCCAGGGGGTAGTTCAGCTTTGCTGAAATAAACCCAATCAAATCCACATCCATTAATGGAGACATGAGCTTAGTTGTGCAGGTTAGTCACTGCAGAAATATTCTTGTGAAAAAGAGTTAAAATTTCACAGTTAACATTTTGAATATGTACATGTAAGTGGGGGTGTGAGGGAGTTTTATCTTCGGATGAGTTATAAAAGGGAAGTAAGTTTAGAAGGGCAGGGGGCATGTGGTAAAGGTGTTGCATGGAAGTGATCAAGAATGGTCCTTTCCTGTTTGAAACTGTCATATCAACCAGGCTACATGAAGTGCACTGCTTTCTGATGTTTACCTACACAGCAGGATGGCAGTGAAGTCAGAATAAAGTACAAGGTGATGCAAGTTGCAGGTAGAAATCACTGTTAACACACAATATGCAGTTGCTGGAATCTTGAGAAAACAAAGAGAAGCTGGAGGGACTCAAAGGGTCAGGCAGCATCCAGTGAGAGAAATGATCAGTCAGTATTCAGGTCAGAACCTTTCTTCGAGTCTTGGTCCTGACCTGAAATGTTGGCTGTCCATTTACCTGACCAGTTGAGTGCCTCCAGCTTCACTATGTTTGCTCGAACTCATTGAAAATGCCCATTGCAGACTCTGAGTGAGGCATAACATATTTGGTTGAGGATACAGAGTTAATAATTGGCTGGTTTGGAGAGCATGTGGATTTTAAATGAGAGGCAATAAGGCTGAACAAGGTGAAACACCAAAAGGAAAAATAAATAACCTATGAGAAGGGGACAGATCAAGAGGTGAGGAATTGTTTAAAGCATCCTGACATTGCAATGGTCTGGGCAGGTACAGTCAGGTTGGATGATCTCAGAGTTCATCACAGATTTTTGTAAATGAACTGACATGTTGGAGCATGATATAAATGGGGCAGTGATAACTGGGTCAGATGTAAAGAGTTAGTATCAGTGAGATGTTTGATGGGAAGAACATAGGCAAGATATACCCAACAAAGGTGCCTTGGCTGAAGTGCAGTGTAAGAATGGAAGGAGCATTTGGGGCTGTTGCAACTAAGGAGGCAGCTACGAGTACTTTAATGGGCCTAAATGATGCACAGAGTGAACCTGTAAGGGCAATCCAAGAGAGATCAAAGAACAACATTGGGAGATTAAATAAATCAAAGTGTAGTGAAGGATTAGGGAGGGCATTAGGAGGCTATGTATCTAGATGGGGTGAAGAAAAGGAAGTGATTTTGGCAGAGAAAGTATCTGAGAAGACATCAGAGGGGAAAAATAAATGGGACATATGCCAGGAATAGGCTTAGGTCCAAATTGCCAAACACAATGAACACAGAAGGACAGACTTCTATAAGAGATAAAAGGTTATATGTGCCATGGAAATGATTGGGGAATGGAGAGGAAAACTCGGAGAGACTTAGTTTGTATCAGATGGGATTAAGTTTTTTAAAAAATTTTTATTTTTCACACTATGAACCATATTAACCAAAATACACACAAACATTTCCCTCTTGAATATGCACAGTGTCATTTTCTCCCCTTTTACCCCTCCCTTCCCTCTCTCCTTCCCACCCCCCTCCCTACCCACTAAACATTCAACATATACAATACAATAAACCCATTAAACAATGTCATCACACAACAAAAATAAACAAGAAAATTGTGTCATCTACTTTTACATACTGGGTCAGTTCATTTCGTCTTCTTCTCATTCTATCATTTTAGGGGGTGGAGGTCCGCGGTAGGCCCTCTCTGTTGTGTTCCATTTACGGTTCCCAAATTTGTTCGAATACTGTGACTTTATTTTTTAAATTATATGTAATTTTTTCCAAAGGAATACATTTATTCATTTCCATGTACCTTTGCTGTATACTCAGGCTCTCTTCTGATTTCCAGGTTGACATTATACATTTTTTTGCTACAGCTAAGGCTATCATAATAAATCTTTTTTGTGCTTCCTCCAATTTGAGGCCTAGTTCTTTACTTCTTATATTACTTAGAAGAAAGATCTCTGGATTTTTTGGTATGTTGCTTTTTGTGATTTTATTTAATACCTGATTTAGATCTTCCCAAAACTTTTCCACTTTCTCACATGCCCAAATTGCATGTACTATTGTTCCCGTTTCCTTCTTACAGCAAAAACATCTATCTGAATCTGTTGGGTCCCATTTATTTAACTTTTGGGGCATGGTGTATAGCTTGTGTAACCAATTATATTGTATCATGCGTAAGCTCGTGTATATTGTATTTCTCATAGTTCCGGAGCATAGCTTTTCCCAGTTTTCATTTTTTATCTTTATGTTTAGATCTTGTTCCCACTTTTGTTTGGGTTTACAGCTTATTTCATTATTCTCTTTCTCTTGCAGCTTGATGTATATGTTTGTTATAAATCTTTTAATTATCATTGTGTCTGTAATCACATATTCAAAGCTGCTTTCTTCTGGTAACCTCAGTCTGCTTCCCAATTTGTCCTTTAAGTAGGTTTTCAGTTGGTGGTATGCAAACATTGTACTGTGAGTTATACCATATTTGTACTTAATTTGTTCAAAAGATAATAAATTATTTCCCAAAAAACAATTTTCAATTCTTTTGATCCCTTTTCTCTCCCACTCTCTAAAGGAAAGGTGAAAGGGATTAGTTGATTTTGCGTCAATAATTATTTTGGTTGCTGGTAATTTTTTTTTCCTTTCTATGTGAATTTTCTTCCAAATGTTAAGCAGATGGTGCAATACTGGTGAACTTCTATGTTGCACCAGTTTTTCATCCCACTTATAAACTATATGTTCTGTACCTTCTCCCCTATTTTATCTAACTCTAACTTGGTCCAATCTGGTTTTTCCCTTGTTTGATAAAAATCTGATAAGGTGGGATAAAGTTGATGTAATGGGTTAGAATTTGCCTAGGTTTGGAGATAAATGTAGTGGGCGAATGAAGTTTAAACCAGTTTGGAGAGTAGTCTGGACTGGGCCTGGTGGAGATACATCTATTGGATTTGTGATCTTATTAAATATCAAACAATTTCATCTCTTTCTATTTTTGGCCATCTGTAATCACATAACATTGGGCCAGCATGGTTAGTGTCGCAGTTAGTGCAATGCTTTTACAGCACCCGGGTTCGAATCTTGGCCTGTCTGTAAGGAGTTTGTACGTCCTTCCCATGTCTGGATGAGTTTTCAGTAAGGACTCCAGTTTCCTCCCACCATTTGAAACATAATGGGTTAATGGTTAAATAGGTGTAAATAGGGCCGTACAGATTTGTTGGCCGAAATGGCCTGTTACCATGCTGTATGTCTAAATTTAAATTTAACATACAGAATTAGCATAAATACTCAAGTAATCATTGAATTTTTGGTCCACTTTTTGGAGTAAAAAAAGTGGGGGGATGTCGACTTTTACACTGGTCAAACTTTTGACCTCCTGAGTACGTGCATCGTTCAAGATATCGGGAACTCAGATGGCCATGACCAGGAAGTAAGTTCAAGATCGGGGCATCAGTAGCTCAGAGGGGCAGGCATCTGGGTGAGGATCCACAGTCGCAAGTTCAGATGGGTGTGCAGTTGGTCAGGAGTTCAGATAGGCAGGAAGCTGGGGTGAAGATCCAGGACGGGAGTTTGATGGGCAGGCAGCAACAGTGAGGATCCATGGTCAGGAGTTCGGATGGGCAGGTGTTGGGGCGAGGATCAGCAGTCAGTCAGGTGTTCGGATGGGCAGGTGATAGGGCGAGGATCCGTGGTTCGGAGTTCGGATGGGCAAGTGATGGGGTGAGGATCAGTGGTCGGGAGTTTGAATGTGTGGGCGGCCAAGGCTAAAAATTGGGGGGAGGGGGATTTGAATTTTACACAGGCCATACAAGAAAAAACACCCTATTTTTAGGCCAAAAGGGGAGGGGGCGACTATTACATGGTTTCAATAATTACACAAGTACATACGGTATATCACAGGGGTGACTTTAATTTCCTCTACACATCATAAACTGGACTAGAGTTGAAATGCTGATGAAGCACTCAGGTGATTAAAGTATCACCCCATCTCAATTGGAAATCTCCTAAATATATGTCAGGATCTTACAACATAGTAATGGTTTTGTTGGAAGTTAATGAAGGGTTACTTCTGTAGACCTAATTCTCAGTCTGACTTGCTACATTCATCTTTATTTCAGATTTCCAGCAAATGTTATCTCACAATTCCAGAATGGATGTTAAATTTAAATGTAGGTACACAGCATGGGAATCTGCCCTTTCAGCCCACAAACCCATGCTGCCCAAATACTCCCAATTAACTTACAACCCTAGTACGTTTTTGAATGGTTGGAAAACCAGAACCTCGTGGCATGATTAGTATAGTGGTTCTTGTTGTTTGAGTCTAACACTATTCTTCCTCTTTTTATACCTCTTCTAGACAGATCAGTGCCCATTACTTCACTGCCCACTCTAAATTAACATAGATCTGTCTCATTCAGTTTTTCTGTTCACCACATCATTGCATGTATTGCTTTTTATCTACACCTCTTCCCTGTGATGTAAAACAAGCCCATTTTCTAAATGTTCCCTATTCTGATAAAAGGTCATTGATCTCTCTCCACAGATGCAGCCTGATCTATTAAATATTTCTGTTTTGAGGAAAAACCTAATTTGCTGGAGGAACTCAGTGGGTCAAGCAGCATCAATGGGATATAAAGAATGGTTAAGAATTCGGGGACCTGGTGTTCCAGGATCTGCATGTCTCCTATTTCTGTTTTCAGTTCTGCTTAGTCTCCTGAGAATGTCATGAACTCATTCTGAGATATCTTGGTCTCTGACACCAGAGAGGCAACATACCATCCAGGATACTCGATCTCTTCCACAGAACCTATCTGTCTCCCGAACTATGGAATCCCCCTGTCACTACAGCTTACCTCTTCTCCTCCCATCCCTTCTTAGCCACAGGACCAGACTCCATGTCAGAATTCCTGGTATGTCCCTCCCCCCCCCACCATCACAAACAGTATCCAAAATTGTATACTTGTTATTGAGTGGAATGGCCACAGGGATGCCCTGCACTGCCAGCCTGTTCCCTTTCCCTTTCCTGACTGCTACCTTCCTCCTGCCTCATAGGTGTGATAGTGTCCCTGTAACTCCTGTCTGTCACACTCTCTGCCTCCTGAATGATCCAGAGTTCATCCAACTCCAGCTCCAACTTCTTAACTTGGCTTGTCAGGAGCTGAACCTGGATGCACTTCTTGCAGATGAAGTCGTCAGGGATATTGTTTGCTTCCCTAACAATCCACATTCTGCAAGAGGAGCATCCCCCTGCCTTGGTTGCCATTCCCACTGTTTATGATTATAGGAAAAAAAAGATAGCTAAAACCTCCCCTTACCTGTCCCTACCTACTGAATCCTTTTTGTTCCTCAAATAGGGTGACCCTTTCTTACTTCAACCCCTACTATCCCTCACCTTTTACCTGTGCTCACCGAAGCCTGTTGAACCAAAGTCTTACCACTCTAACTCAGCCCACTCTGAAAATGACCACTCCCTTGATGATCACTCCACTGCACAGTACCTCATTTTTAGCGATACTCAGCTTCTTCCTCCAATTTCATCTGCAGTTCCCTTCTAAACCTCCTCCCCTTACCGTAGACTTACACTCTTTGGTTTGATACACTTGTGATATTATGAAAGGGTTGTTTTGGGCATTGTTGATCTTATTTCTGCTTTTAATAATTCTGTATTCTAGTGGTTCTCAACCTTTTTCTTTCCACTCACATACCACTTTAAGTATTCCCTATGCCATTGGTGCTCTGTGATTAGTAAGGGATTGCTTAAGGTGGTATGTGGGTGGAAAGAAAAAGTTTGAAAACCACTGTATTAATCGTACCTAAATAACTCGTTATGCACACGGTTTTATAAAAGAAATGGGCCAATGACAATTTTTCTCAAGCAAAATATTTCAGTAACAATTGGGTCTAGAGCAGTGGTTCTCCACCTTCCCTTTTCACCCACATACCACCTTAAGCAATCCCTTACCAACCACAGGGCACCGATGGCATAGGGATTACTTGAAGTAGTATGAGTGGAAAGAAAAAGGTTGAGAACCACTGGGATAACTCCTCAACCACTTCTGCTCCCAGGAAATGAATCTTCTACAAGACAAGATTATAATCCAACATCCACAAATTCTAGACTTTAATCGGTCGACTATATTAACTCATGCCACAATATCAACCAGTGTTTTATACACATATTGAAACAGCACTATTTAATGTTGGTTAGGGATGAGTCTTAGACATGTTGTTGAGGACAGTGCTGACCTTGCCAGTTAAGTTCTGCCCCATATTGCAAGTTGGCTGCTGGGATTATAACAGCGCTCAACTTTGATTCATAACAAGCAAAGCAAATGTGCCTGTTATGCTTGTTAATCTGCCTGATGTTTCCCTTTCTTAAACTAAAATGTTTTAACTGCAAGGTGCTTTAATATTAAATGCACCCAAGGAGTTAAAAATATCAATTTGTTCAAAGTGTTGATTTAAAAAAATCAGTAATGTTTACAGATTTATGTTAAGGATATGGCATTGAAAACTGTACTAGTATGAGCTCATAAATATAACTCAAGTGCTCCTTCACCTGAGTAAATTTTCATTTCATAAAAGGATAAAAAAGGAGAGAAAACATACAAGAAATATTACTGAAATCTGTAGGCTTTCATGGAGCATATACTTGAAGTAAATGAAAAGGTTGTGCAGTTCACTAAAAATGAAAGAACACACTGAGCTTGCTTTTCCACTTTAACATTCATTTTGCGAGGATTGCACCAATATTTTCTAATTGGGATGAATCAATAGGTGACTGCAAGAAACTGCAGAGGATTGTGAATGCAGCTCAGCCCATCACAGATCCACCCAACCCCTCCATCAACTCCATCCATAACTTCTGCTGCCTTGAAAAATACGACAATTTATCAAAAGACTTATCCCATCCTGATCTCTCATCAGAAGATTTTATAAATCACGCATCAAGGCCAGTTTCTTTCCATGATTATTATTTAACTCATAAAAAGTAAAATGATGTTGCCTTTGTTCTGCACCAACTAATCTCTCTTTGTATCTGCACTTTTGTACTGTCTTATTTGTTGTGTTGTGTATGAGATGTCTAATTACTCTGCTCGCAAATCAACCTCTGCCACTGAATCTTAGTAAACTTAAACCTATTTCACACACCTTGAATATTATGAAATTCAAATAATTGAGCATGAGACTGCTTAGAAATCCTCATGTTCCAGTTGCTAGATCATTCAATAATCTGGAATGTGGGATAGGGCTTCAAAATTCAAACAGGGTGTGCAGTCAGAACTGGGCATCTGAAATGTGTATGGGGCTGGGTTAAGGTTCAAAACATCAGGAGTAAAGAATATGAAAGGCTGGAGGACCTCAGCTGGTCTTTTCAGCATCCATAGGAGACAAAGATAAATTGCTGTCGTTTCAGGCCTCAGCCCTTCTTCAAGGAATAAGCTTATTCCATGAAGAAGGGCCCAGGTCAGGCCCAAAATGTCAGCAATATAGCTTTGTCTCCGATTGGCACTGAAAAGACTGGCTGAGATCCTCCAGCATTTTGGTGTTTTTAACTACAATCAGTGTCTGCAAATTTTCGTGTTTCACTAGGTTTGCATGCAGAGCCCAGGACCTGGGTTCTTCAATATGCTCTGCTCCCTCCCAACTCCGTTGAATGGAAAAATGTATCATACTACTGTGTAACATGTAAAAAGAAATAAAAATATGCTTGGGCAACATCCAATAGCTCAGAAAAAAGTGCCATCAAAGTACAGAGGCACAGGATCGTCGGAGTTTAACTGGAAGAAGAATGGGCATTTTTTTTCTGTTGGAAGTAGCAAAATGAACAGTTCTGCCGTATATGGGTTAAACCTCTGAATTTCAACAGTGAAATTTACATTTCTTGATTACATTTATGTGGAGATACAGATAAGTAAACTTATTTGCAGACCTGATTGGTATAAAAGAACAGTCTTTTATGAGAAGTGGCTCATTATTTCACCATGTCTTGGTGAAAAATCATTAGAAAAATTAGTAATGCATCTTCAAATGATTAATCATGAGTTAAAAAAATTTCTTAAGCTATTAACAAAATCTACACAGCCGAATAGTGCTGCAGAATCCCCCTCTCTCAGCACTCTAGGGGGCGACAGACACTGCAGCAAAATAATGAGCTCTCACTGCGTTTGGAGACAGTCAGAAAGAAGCGTCCATTCGCCTTGAAATTACAATCTTAAATACAAATTGTAGAAATCTCTATTAGGAGATGACGGGCTGTAAATAGGCATCTTCGCAGTGCTAACCAGTCTGGGAAGTATAGCGATGTCGAGGAGTGAAATTCGCACAGGGATTATCCATTGATAGGAGGTTTGGAGTAGGGTGGAACCGATACTAAGCCATCACTCAGTGAGCCCAATAGATGTGGAAATCAAATAAAACTTCAGATGCTGGAATTTGAAACAGTAACAGAAATACAGGAAGAATAAAATAAAGCAGTTAACGTTTCAGGTCAAAGGCCATCAGAAATGAGAAAGTGAGAAAGCAAGTTAGATTAACTAACCAGTGATAAACCAGTTTTAATAGACCTATTTATTGGGATGTCAAAACTAATGCCGGGTTCATTGTGGGAATCGCTCACTGTAAACCGAATCCTGGCTGCAACTGGCACTCGAATCTGATGGAAACCAATGAACCTCTCGATAAAGGGCCGCGACTGGAAATGTCGATTTCCACCCCTGGATGATGCCTGACCCGCTCGGTTCCTCCAGTGGATCATTGTTCGCTCAAGATTCCCGCATCTCCTGTCTTGGTTTCTCTGAGTTGAGATTCCAATGTTTCGTAAACATCTGCTTATTGGAAGCCTCCACGGGGAGTGGGGGAATTGAGAATGGTTGAGTGATACTGACACCCATCCTTTGTATAGAAACACAATCATGGAAATCCACCTACTTTGTTGGGTACCTTTCTTGATACTTTCGGAACAGTTCAATTTCGTTTGACGTTGAAACAATCGTTCACCATCAGTCTGTGTCCATATTTAATGTGTTAGGTTCTGAGGAATCAGAGCACTCCGTCGATTGGATGGGAATGACTATAAAATATCAACCATTGGCACCAACGTTTGATGTGCCCGTCTTCCCCGCCTTTCTGCGATGGGAGCCCCTTTGGATACAAGGATAACTATTATATGGAAATCTTTATTAGGGAGGCAAACAATAGGGAGGTGTGAATTCATTTCAGATATCTGAGGCTGACATTCAATATTTTTGATCATAGCAAGGTGCGGGGATATCAGAGATTGATATCTATAGTTTATGTGTTTTTGAAATGCGGAACATGTTTATTGCGGAATATCAACAGAAATCCTAGAAGCACAGCATCTTCTGTAATTTCAATCACTGGCGAGGCTTGAGAAATTGTTGCCACCATCTTTTGATGTTAGGCGATAAGGTGTTGGATTCCATTATCGCAGTGGCAACCATTGCTTGAAATTTTCAGATTGGGATTTGAAAAAAAAAAGACCCATAAATGAAGCACGAATTTGGCCGTGCTTAAATATAATGTGGTCTTTGGTAAAACAGAAGAATGTATTTATGACATAATTAAGAAATAATTTTATTCTGAACAACAGCATCATACATATTTTTCTTAATTTGCGGGTGATCCTTTCTGCTTTGTATTCAAACTGGGATAAGAACATTTTTTTTTAATGTATATGGGTTATTTCTACAAATAAGTATAGTTCGACGCCCCTTTCGTCTACTGATGAGAAAGTACGAATTGTTGTATCTTGATACATGTAATCTTTGCTGCTAATTCATAGGCAGCGTGTTTCCAGATACTAAATCCTCAGAAAGAAGAGAGCCCTCGAACTCCTTCGCTGTACATGCCACTAAACCTGTTATACGTCACTCTTCTGGATGAGGAACCAGTCTTTCCATCTTGTCTTTCGTTGTGAGATTGATAGTCGAGCTATCATTAATATAATTGCGATAAGCAGCAAACTGTGCCGGCGTGTGTCTCCCAACCTCCTTTTGTATCTAACAGCAACCAATCGCTTGTGCAAAACCACCTGTTCAATTCACTTCGTCGCAGACTAACCAAATGGTAGCCATTTAACATGTTCCTGCAGATATCCACTGAACTGGTGGAGTTGTGTTCCTTTTTCAGTCTTCTGAGGATCGTGGCGAAATTTATCCCTGCGTTTTTTCTTATCAAATGTGAAGATACTATTCGTTTTCCCGGCAACCGCAATATGATTTCATTATTTAATAGCAAAAAATGTACCAATATTCAGCGAATAAATATAAATAAATAACTCGCATTTAATTTAATTTAATCTCCTAACGTGATGCTTATTTAGTTCAAATGGGACATTGGATTTTTAAAAAAATAACAGTTATTGATACAGTTATTACTTCTTGTTATGGTTTCGTTATTAAACACGAAGTAGGTTCGACCGCATCTTCATTTATTCCAGACCTACACCGAACACACCACAGAAAATCTGATGAGGAATCCTGGTGCTGTCGCTGGAACAATACCGGCAAAAAATAAATCTCCCGCAAATTTCTAGGTTGCAACATTAATCGCAACTCAGAGCCACGTAATTGGAGAGAAACTATTTTCAAAACCCAGTATTTTAGAAAGGGGTTTTAATCACCAATCTGTTCTTTTCTTTCTTCTCGTCTACATGCTATTAAATGGCAAATAGTTTTGATTTTCTCTCTTAAATCTCGACATGATTCTAAATCATGCAATCGGAATAAAAATCCTTCAATTCTTTTCTAACATTATTTTTCATATTGTAAGTTTGATTCACTCTCGTGACCTTAATGTTATCTGTTTCAGAGTGGAGGCCTATATATAGATCTTGAAATTTAAAATCAAAGAGCGACAACTGATTTTACTCAAATACTCTCCTGCTCTTTATATTTCGCTTTCAAGAGCATTTTATCACAGCAATTGACAGCTGGAGCTCGGAATATGTAGACAACACAAAGTAAAATTGTAGCATTATTCAGCAGGCCTGTTTGATTTTTTATTGTTATTTCACAACTTTGTTTTCGTACTCTCCGGTATTTTCAGCGAACACGACATTTTAAAAGTGAAAACTAATACAATTACAATCTGTATATAAATATCGTGTTTCCATCCACTCCATTTAAAAATGTGGCAGAGCTTCTTTCACACAGACGAAATAGGTGTTAATATCTATTGGAATGATGTTCATTCTAAGCAGCCAAATAATATTTTGAAAACACATAGACATTCTCCTGTAGCTTGAAGTTGAAAACACTGTTTCAGGTTAATTTTACCTCTCAATTCCCACATGTATCGTCACATATGGACGATATGGAGATGCATCGTCTCCAGGAACACAAAGAAAACAGAAACATATTCCAACCTTTGCATTTTATTATCAACAATCAAGTTAATGGTACACTTTTGGAAAACTATATGCACACGTAGAAATATTTCCCTTATTTAAATATAAGCATCCATTATACCACGTATAAATAATTTTGAACTCCTAAACATAATTTATCAGGATTATGCTTACAATAATTTCAATGGGACAGAGAAAAAAAAATAAACGATAACATGCATTTAACAAAAATATATACCGTATTGTTATTATTATATGAACCAGCCTTTACCTAAACAAAATAACTCAAAAGGGATGATCTGTTTTATTTTGTGTTCTCCATAAACGCACTCCATGTGGACTACAGGGGAGTAAAGTTTTTTTTAAGATCAACTAGAGAAGACAATTAATACTGAGAATAACACTCTTACAGTTTAGTCACAGAACACGGCTGTAGAAAGACACACAAAAAGAATTTTTCTTGTTTTGATTTTTTTTTACAGATGTTAATCCCAGTGGATGGGGCGGGCGGGGGTGGTGGGGGATGGGCAAGTTCAGAACATGCTGCTCTTTACTAAAGTGGCTTTGGTTCCGTTGGGTCTCTGCAGCGAGGAGAGTACGCTGGCGAAAGGACCTCCTATTGAGTCGGGCACTGTGCTCACCCCGCCCGGACCCGTTGCCCAGCCAGTGCCCGCAACTCCTGCAGCCGCCGCAGCCGCTGCAGCCGCCGCCGTCTTGGCGGAGTCACCACCCCCCACGCCTCCTCCTCCTCCGCCACCCCCTCCACCGAGACCACCTCCTCCCCCGTTGCCGGACGCAACGCCCCCGCTGCCCGAGGTCGGTGCGCAGCTGCCCGGGCCCGTGCTGTCGGGATCGGCCGGTTTCGAATCCTTGTTGTCGTCCTCTGAACGCAGGTCTGATTTCTTGGACGAGCCGCTGTTTTTGGCCGCAGCCGCCGCAGCCGCCGCTGCCCTCTCCTGTTTGCGGAACTTGGCCCGTCTGTTCTGGAACCAAACCTGAGGAAGGAGGCAAACAAGAGATTGTTGCTGCTGGAAAACTGCAGTAACACCCAAATTGCTAGAGGGACTCAGCGGGTCAGGCTACATCCATGGAAGGCAACGTTTCGGGCCGAACCCCAGAAGGAGGGCTTTTAAAGTGTGGAAGTGGCAATGAGGTTCGTGGTTCACCAGGTCATCAAAGAGATCCAATCCCTCTCCAAAGTAGCAACTTTTAAGTGGTTAAAGGTTCAATGGTGGAGATAATCTTGGCGAACTCGAAATAACAATGGGAGAGGTGACTAAGGGGCACACATGTTCCTGAATCCAATGGGATTGAAGCAAGAGACAACGTACATTGCAATTCCGCCCGGATCTGAACATTTTATTAATTTCTCCTTTCGCAGCTCAGACGGCCACTATCGTACTATTGATGTGTGTTGGTTTAAATTACATATTAACTGTGCAAAAAGCCAAAATGATTCGAAATTGTCCCCGTTTAATTGTTTACATTGTGCCCTTTTCTCTGTTTCCCTACGCGATTAAAGTTTATCTCAAAACCGATTCCGTCTGTGTTTTGGGAACCTTCATAGCAAGAGAATACAAATAATAACTGGCAATGCAGTTATTCTATTATCCGTGTAAAAGAAAGATGAGGGCGTCGTCCAGATATACAGAAAATGGTACAATTAGATATATCCTCACATTCACTGATAAAATACCCATCTAAGTGAAGCGTAAACATCGCGAGCTAAATCGGTGTCTGAGTAATACCTGTACTCTGGCCTCGGTGAGATCAATCTTCAGCGCCAGCTCTTCCCGTGTGTAAATATCGGGGTAGTGGGTCTCTGCAAACACTCGCTCCAGTTCTTTCAGCTGGGCACTGGTGAAAGTGGTCCGTATCCGCCTCTGCTTCCTCTTCTCGTTCAAGCCGCCGTGATCCGTGAACAGTTTGTATGGTACTGTGGAGGGAGGGGAGGGCGGTGGGAGGGAATGTCAAGGGAAAAGTCGAGAAATCAGAACACGGGTAAAACTCTCGAAATATTCCTTTAAAATGCAGGAAGGTGTAGCGATGGCATTGCGGGAAAATAGAATTTCGAAATGTACTTCATTAGAAGGCAGGTGCATAAAGAAACAATACTCAGTTTCGCCCTGGAATTCATTGAATTGAAAATGAACGTGGAAAAAGTGTACTTAATAACAGAAAGCTTAATAACATTTAAGATCTGATTAGTGGAACAAAAAATAATATAAAGTAAGTAATCAATAAATTATTCAGAGTAGCTTCCTCAAAACATTGGAAAATATTCAATTCAAAATACAATCAGATAATGTCATTATTTGATTATATTGTTTTAATCTGGCTTATAACAAGTATTATGTAAAATTGTTTCTAAATTATCTTTCGTCAGTATTGTTCTCTTAAAGTTTGCCTAGTCCAAGCCACTCTGCTTTAAAGACATTCTGGTAATGAGCTTTAGTCTTTGGTTATTTAATTACACCAGGACAGATTTTCTAAGCTTTACGTATCATCGCAAAGTAAATAAATTATGCCTATCATTTTGGCAGCTTAAGATAATTTTGTTGGCGGTTCGGGTGTGACTAGTATAGTGTAACCCTGTAACTGAATTACCCATTGCCTGCAATCGCTTCTAACGTGATAAATTCTTTCATTTGTGTAAGCAAATTTCGTTTGGTAAATACTAAACACATTTCAATTTTCAAATGCAATCAACCTTCCTATATACATGTTTGTTGCGGGGAGAAGGGGTGCTCTCTGGAAAGGATTGCGAGAGTTCCTTACCTGCTGCGTATGGACTGCTCTGATGGTCCCTCAGAGTTCCAAGGCTGCAGGATCCTGGAGTCAGAGATGGACATCCCGAGGTGGCCCCGAATGTGGTCCTTATAGGATTATATTGGAATCCACTCGCCTGGCTGCAAGAACTGAAGTCAGCATAAGCTGAAGCAAGGCTTGAAGTGTCCATACCAGCCATACACGACTCGTAGGCAGAAGAATTGAGGTAAGAATATTCCATTTTATACATTGAAAAGGCTCTGGCTATCTGTCCAAAAATAGAAAGAAAAAAAGAGAAAGATAGAGAAGGTGCCTTTGGTAGGTAGATGTGAACAGCACAGAGCCTGCTTTACAACTGGGCTTCTTTCTAAGAGGAGAGCTTAGTTTTATCAAAATGCCTCCTATGAGCTGCCTTGCCTCAGGTCTCTAGAGCATATAGTCCTCATAATAAACTTGGCTGTTTCCACTTGGACAATAGCAAAGCGGTGGTCTTATTGCCTTCGCTTTTACATGACAATAACTCATCAGTCTATTGGGCTGGCACAGGGGGACTGAGCTGCCCAACCTCCCTATCATTGATTCCTGCATCTCTAATTAGAATTTAATACCACACCATTACGCACAAAGTCCCCTCCATCATCCCTCTAACCATATCCCTGCCCTTAATTCAATCAGACTACTTTTAAATAATGAAAGTTGGGTGACGATTCTCCCTGATCCAATTTCCCTGCGCTTTTAAGCTTTTTAAGCGATCATAGCTCGGGCACAAATTGAGATATTTTCTGTTTTCGGGGAGGAAGCCGGGTGTCATGGTCCGCCTTTTTGTAATAATGTTACACGCTCAATTTAACAACAAGACTCCCGCCTGTTGTGCGTGAAATGTTATCACGGGTGGACATTCGCTGGACGCTGGCACCATACAAAAACTGAGCTAGCCTAGAAAAGAAAAAAAAATTCTAAATACACCTGGCTGGGAAATTTACAGGAAAGACGATGAACAAGGGTAACTGGTTTGAACATCTTATTCTAATGCGGACATTTAATCTTTATTTTATTATTAAATTGTGCATTTCGATTTTTTTTTTGGAAAGATTAAATAATAAAATGTAAGCCAGCGCTATTTCGTTTTGGTATTGTCATCTGTGGAATTGATGTCGGGAACGTCTTCTTGGTTCCCAATACCGGAAATACAACATTTGAAGTGTATATTAACATATGAGGTTTAACATAATCTTTTGACAATATTATTCAGTTATCGTTTCTTCTCACTTGAACAAACATATTTAGTAGGTACATGGCGGGGGAAGGGGGGGGGGGGCACCAGTTCCATTTGTACACTGTCGGACAAATTTATTTTTAAAAGTCAAAATAAATTAATTCGGTGAATAGTTTAAGACAAAATGAATTTTTAACCAAGCGAACTAAAGAATATATTTTTCCGAATTAATCCTTCAGCTTTGAAATGTGATTTTACCATGAAATCAAACACAACAATGGTTGGTGGTTTTAAATAATCTGAATAGTTTGAATACATCTAAGAGTTTGTTATCTACTAAATATCAACCGAAATTGTAAGCTTGACAGACATTTATTTATATCAGTGAGAATCTCAAAACACCGACAATAAACTGGAAATACACGTTGCATGCTTTTTAAAATATAAATATTAAGTTATCGAAAAAAGATTGTTTTCGAATACCAATGTTGTCGTTTGCTCTAATTAATCGCCGAGATATAAATAAATGAAAGAATTTTAAAAATCATTTTCTGAGGTGTACATATCACAAACAATTTCTAAAGAGGCGGGTGACGATTTATAATGAAAGGATTAACCCATTTTCAAAATTAAAGAAAAAAAACAATTGTGAACGATATGGAGGAGCTGGACGTGTTGAGTTGTGGTTTTGATAACGAAAGACTTTCTTTTGAGCTTTGAACACATTTTTTTTTGGTTTACGGAGAAATGAAAACAAAGTTACCCATGACACTGGAAAACAAATTGCACATTGCACTAAATTGCTTTCTCATCATCCGTCTCCAGCCAGACGACAAAGGCGAAGGAAGCATCTGTCTTCCAACTCGGTTCAGTCGTAAACCTAAAGAGCTGCAAAGACGAATGCGAATCTGAGTATTATTACAAGAATTTATCTTTATTTATTCCCGCTTTCATGAATATGAATGTGAATGCCGTTTCCCTCCATTCGGCGAATAACAACAAACAACGGCAACAAATGTTACAAGAATCCAGTTAAAGTAAACAAATTCTTCTGTATTTTTCAGACGCTACAATTCACAACAATATCTTATCAAAGAATAAGATTTACTTTTCTCCTTTTTGAGGTCATTTGAATACTGAGGCAAGGCAGATGACAACCGCACCACGGGAAAAAGCAATATCTCACACATTGGTGCAGGTATTGCTCAGAATCGCATCCAAATGGATTTCAAGGAAACTCTCTGCGACTAGCAGCGCAATAGATTCGCAGTAGATTTGGGATTGAATTTTCAGCGAAAGGTGGGAACATCTCTACAAAGGTCAAATTTCATTCTTTCTGATTCAGAGTTAAAACGTAAACAGCTGATCAATAGTTTGGCTCACACTGGAAGAGACAAGAAAAAATATAGCAACATTCCTGCTGCCGGTCTCAAAATACATCCTTCGCTTTGCGATCCAAAAATCGTAAAACATTAAGTGAGCAAGGACTGAAGTGAATTGTGTATCCTCATAAAGAAGGTAAAATCCCTGGTTGTGGCGGTGGACTTGGCACATAGAAGATTGTTATTCGCTTCAGACGTTAATCGACAGGCCAATAAGTCACATCAAATCAAACATGAAAGCGAAGCAAGAACAAAATGCCCCACTGCACAATTGAAGGCGGGTTTCATTTCATCTTGCTTTCCTTTCCAGTTTTTGTAAGTTTGTTTTCCCTCTGATAGAGAAAAAAAATCTTTTGTCGACTCGTTTATTTAGTTGTGAGATAAATGGTTTGGGCCTGACAATCAACGGCCCTTGTTTTGTTAAACTTGCGCTCTCCACGCGAGCTTCTGGCGACCCAGATCGGGCTAAAAAGTTGTACCAAATGGCTAATTCAATTATTAAAGCTATAGACCAACTGCTCCAGCAGCCATCCACCACGCGTCTGGGAAGAGGGAAGAGGAGAAAAAAGGAGACCGTCCCAAATATAATTTAATAGAAACGAAGACAGGAGCACCCGTTTCGAATTTTAAGTCGAGCCCAATACAATTAGAGGCGCAAATAGGAGCCAGGCCATGAATATTGTCTGCAATCCCAAGGAAAAAAAAACCAGCTCTGCTTACCAGATGTGACAGCAACTTTCAAAAATAAACAAGAATTAGTTGAAGACTCTGCTTTTAAAAAGACCGTGACTATTAATTTCACTTTCGTTATTTAAAGCACACTGCATGGTTTTTTTTTTCAACTTTTTTCTCCCCCCAAAAAACCCGACTAATATAAAAATAATAGCGGTTGGTGGGGGGGGGGGAGTGGACAGTTCTGAGTGTAAATATATGAACTCGTGAGTTTAGGTATTTGTAAGGACGATGAAGAAATAGAAAGGAGAACAGAATTGTTCTTTCCATTCCAGGCGTGAATTGTGGTGGGGAGAATGATTTCTTTTTTCTCTCCTCCCCTTACTTTTTTTTTGAAAGAGATTGGAATGTTGAAGGGCAGCGAAACAAAACAACTCGTAACAAAATGCTATTGTATTCCTGTTATGTATTGACTGAAAACGCCTTGTCAAAGCTAGCATAACGTCTCACTTTAAGAAGATGTCTCACCCGAGGCTAAACTCTACAACGTGGGACCAGCTCGAATATTGCAAGTCCAGTGAGAATTGTATGGAAATATTCGTATCACTTCAATTAGAGAAGATTCGCCAATATTGACGCCTTCAATATATAAGCTGTTCAATTGCAGCCACTATAAGTAGCACTGCTGGAGTCTGGAATAGAAATTCTGTTGAAAATGGTTGATCATAATTTTATTATTTTCCATTTTACACAAATGTATGTACTGAAAAGAAATCATAACCGATATTTGAAAACATAACCGTTACTTTTTCATTTGACTTGGTGTCTTACACTAATATGCATATTGACACATTTTAACTGATACATAGACAGTTATTCAACTTCAGAAATAATCAACATTTATATCTGTAAATCATGCGAAATATATTTGGAAGGGAAATATACCAATGATAAGGACTTTAAATGCATAAAAATTGTGTATCGGCTCTCTTCTAGTTTCAGAGTGGTTTTAAGAGAGAACATCTGCTAAGCTTAAAAAAGCAGCACGTTTGAACAGAGGCACAGATGTAAAGTGACATCTGCCCATGACAAAGGAGGGAAAACCAAATTCAATTAGCGAGAGGCCTTTTGCCGGCTGCCATGAAACAGTGCTTAAACCTGTAAGATCAACACGGAACATTGGTAGGCCACACTACCAACCCTTCACCGTCCCAAATCCTCTTCCATTTGTCATTTTTATGTACGGTTTTTACATTTCTGGGTTTACATGGTTTTTTTTGGAATTGATCTGAACGAAGCACTCACAAATGCAATCATGCGTACTGGTATAACAGATCCACAACGGTAAAAGGAGCAACTCATCACCATTCTAAACAGAGAGAAACCACCTTTAATCAGGCAGCTTTAAAGCAATGCTTCCCGTTTTCGAAAACATGGCTTTAAACATTAACATCACTTGTCAAACCTCCATCGTTGTTCATCCTCAATGACAAATATTTTTTATATATATCGTAACTATCAGCGGAGCATTTGGAATAAGATGACAACGCTATGTAGATTGGTGGTGTACATTGAGGCATTTGAAGTCATTTTGTGAAGGAATTTCCTGGATATTTATCACATCAGTGATTGCAGTTTTCTTGATGCTGTCTTCGCAGAAGAGTGTGTTTAATCAGACGATTTGCATCCCAGTGCCCCCCTGTGACCTGAAGACAAGTGGTGCCCATGAATCAACATGGTAATCTCATTCTGATAGATAAAATTAGCAAAGTTATTACCCCAAATGTAGGCCGGGCATTGCTTCGAATCAATTACTAAATTACCCTGAGCTTTTAGTGAGCATTAACAGAAAAAAAATTGCTATCGACCTTAGACTGAGAGATAAAAATCTGCGATCATTAAATCTCTCAGTACTAAACACGAGCCTGATTCATAAGAAACTGTACAAATATGATGGAATTTAATTTTCAACGGGATCTGTTGTCAACATTTCATCTATTCAGCCGCCGTTTTAGCATCCCCGTGCTCTAACATGTTTTTCAATGCTTTAGAATTGAATCGGAGTTGGATGTTACATCCCTTTATCACTAAGATAAAGACCTTAAGGTTCAAGTGGCCGAGTGACACGGCGCAGTCCTGGCACCCAGTCTTCAAAACCAAGAAAGATGGCAAATCATTAAAACCTCTATAAGAGAGAGGCAGGACGGCATGAGAGCGCGAATGGATGGTTGCTGGATGATATAATTAATTAAGTGCTCGCGGTATTATTAAGATTCACAGAGCACGCGTCCATGGCTCAGAACTCGACGCAAGGTTTCAAAGATAACTTCATTCCAGCGGCGTGTTGGAGAAGGCGTGTATTTTAGCTTAATTTAATTACGCGGAAAATGCATCCCGATCGTATCTTAGAAGTTATTTTTTAGTGATATCACTACTTAACCAACACAATTTTATGTGTGGACAAATTACGAAAATCAAAATTATTCCTCGGTTAAAAACAACCCTTAGAATCGCAAGAAGGCCAACAGATAGATGGATTGGAAGATATGATCACGGGGTCTCTTCATACAGCTAAAGCTGTCAAATTGCCTTTGTATTAGTAATTGACGTTATTATTAGTATTTATTCACATCACCTGTCAAATCGTTATTAAGCATCAATTGAAGTGCTGTTGGGGGAGTCTGGGTCAGGCTCATTAACCAGCTTCTGTCCCGAGTTTTGCATGTACAACCCCTCAGGCAACCTGGCTGTATGGATACACACACAGCTAGGACGTCCACAGAGCTGGCCACATCCATTACTGTTCAACAACCAGCTATTGTTTATCCAGAGGTTCAGTGGAATTAACTGATTAGTGTCAACATACACAATGAGGTCCGCCTACGATGAAGAAAATGATAGTCACTTTTAATTCATAGCGCGGCGTTTAATGTAAACCTTAGGCGTAGATTAAATGGATATGTAAACAAATTATGACAATGCAAATTTTCGCTTTTTTTTGTATGGCAAACTAAATATAATGCATAAAAGCAGTAAGTAAAAGTTTCCATCAGAACATCCTTGATCAACAAAACCCAATATAAAATGTAATGTGATGTTAATTAACATAAAGTGTTGCACTGTTAATATTTCCGCATGGTGCATTTAATTCTATATTTTGATTCATAAGTCCACCAATTATATTACTTGATTAACTAAGCAGGCGAGGAAACAGAACACAAGAAGGGACTTTCATGGCTCTTTTTTTCAGGCGATTAGTTCAAGTTGTTCAAAATGCCGCTTTCTTCCATTTCAGATGATGCCTAATATTTAAATAAATCTGGGGTTCACTGTAGGGTCGTGCACGCTCAACTTCGGCGACTGACCTTAACTTTCAACTGCAGCGCAATTTGAGCAATTAACCCAGAGAGGCTCGATGGGAATATGAATTTAGAAAGTGATTCATGATTTTATTGATAGAGGGTTCCATTGTGATTTGCAGGAAACAAATCTGTCTACTTTGTTCTTAATAAACAGAGTGGTTTTTAAACCCGCTTCTCTTTGCCAGTAAGCGCTTCACAATTCTGCCCCGATGTGCGTTTTCGTATCGTGTCCGTAGCTGACAACATTGAAGACCTGATTTCGTTTCCATCGCCTCGAGTGCAATTTAAAACGCTATTGGTTGGTGGGGGAGGATTTTCAGCCACTTTTAATTGTCGCTGAATCCAAACAGCTTTAAAGTGAAGAATGAGACGCCCGAGGATGGGAAAGTGGGCCGAAAAGTCTTAAAGCCAGCGGGATTCTCCATGACAGGATAAACTTGTCATGTGCAAAAGTATAAACATTTGATATTATTGCATCCTTGGGCAGTGAGGCTGAATACAACCAACGGAAAGAAAAACTTTATATAAGAACATAGCATGCACTGCACGCCAGATAATATTCTTGGCATCACAAAGCGCTTCCCATTTAAAAAAAATCCGCTCTATTTACCCCAAGAATACAATAGAAAAAAAATCCCAGCTCCTTTTTGGGCTAAAGTTGATGAACCTTTGGCACTTGTTGATTACGGAAGTGATTTTGAACTCCCAATAATATCCCCAGGCTTTGACTTCGCGCATTATGTAACAGACAGGTCACTCAGTAACCCTGAAATCAATAATCACCTTCAGATACAGTCAATACAACGTTGTCCGATGGGGTCGCCATTACATTTCCAAGGAGTTGTCCTGGCCTTTATTTTTCTTTATTTATGGGTCAACAGATGGTTCATATTCTTACATTAGTCGTTCAACTGTTGCTCATACAACAGAGTTTAACACATTCTTTGCCTTGGTGTTTATGAAATTGCATATCCTTCAGTAGTTACCAAAGACCTTACCATTAAACCATGACGCAGAGGGAATGCTCTTGACACATTCATAAATTACAATTAAAATGTCTTATCAAATTGTAACATGTAATAGTTTTGAGATGAGAAGAGTTTCACCTTGCAGCTACAGAGGTACATAAAAACAATAATCAATAAAAAAAGTATGTTAAATTACTATATGAGAAGAAAAAAGATAATGCAAAATATTACATAGATAGATAGATAGATAGATAGACAGACAGACAGACAGATAGATAGATAGACAGACAGACAGATAGATAGATAGACAGACAGAGATAGATAGTTAGATAGATAGACAGATAGATGGATAGATAGATAGACAGACAGACAGATAGATAGATAGATAGATAGACAGATAGATAGATAGATAGATAGATAGACAGATAGATAGATTAATAGATAGATAGATAGATAGACAGACATAGATAGATAGATAAACAGACAGACA
The DNA here is from genome assembly GCF_036971445.1 of Narcine bancroftii. Classification (NCBI taxonomy): domain Eukaryota; kingdom Metazoa; phylum Chordata; class Chondrichthyes; order Torpediniformes; family Narcinidae; genus Narcine; species Narcine bancroftii. The sequence goes on along the minus strand of NC_091471.1, from coordinate 109,845,892 downwards.
TAGATAGATAGATAAACAGACAGACAGATAGATAGATAGACAGATAGATAGATAGATAGACAGACAGACAGATAGATAGATAGATAGATAGACAGATAGATAGATTAATAGATAGATAGATAGATAGATAGATAGACAGACATAGATAGATAGATAAACAGACAGACATAGATAGATAGATAAACAGACAGACAGATAGATAGATAGACAGATAGATAGATAGATAGACAGACAGACAGACAGATAGATAGATAGATAGACAGACAGGTAGATAGATAGATAGACAGACAGATAGATAGATAGATAGATAGATAGATAGATAGATAGATAAACAGACAGACATAGATAGATAGATAAACAGACAGACAGATAGATAGATAGACAGATAGATAGATAGATAGACAGATAGATGGATAGATAGATAGACAGACAGATAGATAGACAGATAGATAGATAGATAGATAGATAGATAGACAGATAGATAGATAGATAGATAGATAGATAGATAGACAGATAGATAGATTAATAGATAGATAGATAGATAGATAGACAGACATAGATAGATAGATAAACAGACAGACATAGATAGATAGATAAACAGACAGACAGATAGATAGATAGATAGATAGACAGATAGATAGATAGATAGATAGACAGACAGACAGATATATAGATAGATAGATAGATAGACATAGATAGATAGATAAACAGACAGACATAGATAGATAGATAAACAGACAGATAGATAGATAGATAGACAGATAGATAGATAGATAGATAGATAGATAGATAGATAGATAGATAGATAGAGATATAATGATAGTATGAAAAAGGAGGGTTAGTGCCATCTGCAAGTATCTGAAATCTATCATAGGATTCAGTCTAATCTAAGTTAGAATCAGAGTCAGATTAAAATTTATTGTCATGAAAAGTCACAACATTTGTTGTTTTGCAGCAGGATCAAAGGGGAAAACATTTATATAAACTGTACAAAAAATAAATAAAGATAGTGCACAAAAAGTCAAAGTGAAGCAGTGTCTTTGGGTCATTGGTCATTCAGGAATCTGATGGCAGTAGGAAGGATGCTGTCCTTGTGCCATTAAGTGCTCATCTTTAGGCTCCTGTATCTTTTCCCCAATGGTAGCAGAGTAAAGAGGGCATGGTCAGGGTTATGGTGGTCTTTGAGGATAAAGGCTACCTTCTTTAAGGCACTGCCTCTCGTAGATGTGCTCGCTGGACTGAAGAAGACTGGTGCTCGCGATATCACAGGCTGAGTTAATAACCCTTTGGGATTTTTTCTTGTCCTGAGTGTTGGTACCTCCATAACAGACAGTGATGCAACCAGCCAGAATGTTCTCCATGGTACACTGTAGAAGTATTTGAATGTACTCACTGACATACTGAATCTCCTCAAACATTTCACAAAGTAGAGCGACTGGTGAGCCTTCTTCATCCTAAGTCCACAAATATTCTGCTTTCACTCCCTGCAGATGTGACACCATTGGATGCAGGATATTTCTTAACGAAATAAAGTCCTGCCTTGAGAGAAAAGGCAAACAAGCATTGTACACACTTCTTTGCCCTTGAATTGTAATAAGATGTTCATATTTCCTTTAACATTTTTAAATGAAATGAATAGGTCTTATGTGTTCTACAATACTGAATTGCTTCCCCACTGTGAAACTTGTACGCTTCTCATTCTTTCTCAACACCTTTAAATGTTTACATCTATGAATGATGGTTTACACATTTTCATTGCTTCCTGCAATTCTACTTCACATAAACCTTGTCCACTCCTCCGAGATTTAGGTATCTGTGCTATTCTGTAGAAAAGGCAAAAGAAACCTTGAGGGTAATACTGAGGGTTGTTGCAGAAGCATCTGGCTAAATTTTTCTCTGTGTGACCTATTCCTTATCATTCTCATCGACTTTAGTGTTTTTGTAGAATGGTAGACATCCAAGACATTACAAGAGGCAATTCATTCCAGCCTTTAGATGTGATAGGGTAATAGAACATCAGTTTGTACACCAAGTGATATTTTGATGATGATCTGCTATTACTGCAGACAAAAGAACGGATCCTTAGCTCTCTCCAAACAGTAGCATTCCCACTCCCCCCCCCCACCCCCACCCCTCCCAACATCTTCCCCTAGTTTAAATCATGATCCAGAATTCCCTTAATGGTGCAATTCTCTGTTTTATTCATCCTTTTTGCCAAAGCATTTCAACAGCAACAAATTTAAACATGAATGTTCCTATCTTCTTTCTCCCCTCTTTCCAATGACAATTTAAAATTGGTGATTCCCCATCAAAGAATCCTGAGCCAGAGAAAATAATCTTTTTTTGTCTCTTCAAATTAATTATCTACATAGCTTGTCTTTCTCAAGGATTTGCCAGTATCTCAAGTATTTCTGCACAATTCTATTTTCCACAGTGGTAATATCCCAATCAATTTATATTATAAACTGTTGTAGAATTTATAGTGTAGTTGTGGCTTCAATATTCTTCTTATAATAGAATGCCTAAAATTACAAAGCAATTCTAATTCTGCCTTAGCCAGTGATTTATATTTATTCTTAATTTATATCTTTAATCCCTTCCTCTAAAACTCACAATTCTATTATCTTGCACTTTTACAGTATTTTGTACATCTTTAAACTCTGCAACTCCCTTTTCACTCATTGCCATCAAAATGCTTCTACTGTATCTTTAGTCATGTTCATTTCTTTATTCCCCAAAAATGTGTTACATTAGAGATATAAGATATGAAAAAGACATACAGAAAGGACCAGGCAATGGTTCTCAACGTTTTACTTTCCACTCACAAAACACTTTTAAGTATTCCCTATGCCAGAGGCGCTCTGTGATTAGTAAGTTACCAAGGTTTTTTTTTTACTGTATATGCCTATTGGCTTAACTTAACTAAATGTTTCTAAATTCTTAAGAATCCTGCCTCATATTAAAGATTCAGGTTGACTACAACTGACCCAGTATGCTGAGGATGCTTATTTATCTTTCTACTTTTTTTCCTTGATTACCCCAGTAAGCGTTGGCTACTTTCCAGTTTCATTGTCTTCAACAGCATTGACATAAACAACAAAAATGAAATTTCTTCTCTTCCCAAGCCTTCCTTTTGATCTTCTCCATCATTTTTTTTCTCCTCTTGTTCTAAAGTACTTTAAGGTCTAAGTAAGCATAAATTATTAAGCCATCTATGAAATGGGAAGACATTTCTGTTTTACATTGATACCATGGCTATTGTTTTGATCTGTTGGCATAACCTACTTTCTATATGCAATAATTGCCATTTTATAACTAGGAAAAGTGTTTCCCTAGCAGCCCCATCATATTTTATCTCTTTAATTGGCTCCTTTCTTCCAGCTTTGGCCTTTTATGTGCATTACAAGAATAAGTGAGCAAGATTTAAGCTTACATTTGAGATGTTTGATTGGATTAATGATACCAAGTCAACTTTTAATCAATTCTTAAAGTTCTTTGATGATGCATCTTGTAAACTAAATGAGCCATGAGCCATTACAAGTGGTAAATCTAGATTTGGTGAATAAGGTCAAGGCACATTGAATAATATGCTGGCATATTAACAGGTAGAAAGCAAACTGTACTGAGACTTAGATGCTTTTGAGACTGGAAGACTGCGAGTGTGGAGAAACACATGGATCAGTGTTCAAGCCCCAAGTATTCATGACCAATCTCAATAATTCAGCTCAGGGAGCATATGTAATATCTCTAAACTTTTTGATGGCATGACATTAAATGCAAGTATGACGAGGATGCAAAGAGGGGATATAGAGACAGGCTAAGTGAATGGGAAACAGCATGGCAGATAGACTACAATCTGAAAAAAATGAAGTTATCTAGGAAAAATAGAATATTTTTTAAATGATGAGAAATTGGCAAGTGTTGATTTTGCAGTGGTTCCAGATATTCTTCTATGCTGAAAAATAACATTCAGCTACAGTAAAGAGGGCCATATAGCTTTCATTGCAAGAGAATTCAAATAGATTCTTTTTACAATTATATTGTTGTAATCAGATGAAATCAAAGAAAGAATATTGTGTACAAATTTTTCTTCTTGTCTATAAAGGCATACATTCCCAATGGGAGGAGTGCAGTGAAGATGAACCAGCTAAGTTTCTGGGATGCAGGTCTATTGCACAAGGAGAGAGGAAGCAGGCTGCACAATGGAAGTGAAGAAGAATGGGAGTGACCTAATTGAAACATGCAAACTTTCTAGGGGGCTTCATGGTGCGGATGCAGGAACCATTTTCTCCAGTTAAGAGTCTGAACTAGGGATCAATGTCTCAAAGGATTAAACAATGTAGGATTGAAGTGAAGAGAAATATCTTCAGTCAAATGCTGGTGAATCCTTGGAATTATCGACCCTGAGTGCTTTGAAAGTTCAAGCCTTAATTGCATTCAAAACGGAGGTTGATAGATTCAGATTTCAGATTTATTGTCAGAGTACATACAAAAGAATGAAGGATTAGAGATAGAAAGAATGCAGTCTGGAAGGGCCAAGAGGCCTACTCCTGCTCTTACTTCATATTTTTTAATGTTTTGATCCATTTCTTCCACAATGCATGAAGCACTTGATGCAATAGATCTGCTGGTAAAAATACCATGAGGAAGGGGGTTTAAAGTTCTTCATGCCAGTTACTTCCTTTTGAGGAATGAACAACACATTGCAAAGTATACATTTAATGACAATCTGACTCATAGTGAAGTGTGAAGCCTGAAATCTACTAACTAATTTTAGAGAATGAGGAATATCTTGGTATCTGAAAAAGATTTGGTAACCATCTGTTGACACAACTGCCAATGTGAGATGACTGAACATTTTCTGTTTCTTGTCTTCAGTTCTTGAATAATGAAGGTAACAAAGCATCCCACCATCATCTCCTTCTGCATGCACAGAGATTAATTTGTTTCAAGTTTTGCTCCTAGTATCCCACAAAGTTCTTCATTCCACCTCACGCAAAAAATCTCTGATGGCATTAAAATGCAGTTATCTTCTTCTGCTGCTCCTTCTAAAGTCTCAGTCTCCTGAACACTTGCATATTTTTCTATTTGAAGATCTTGGGCAGAAAATAAACTGAAGCCTTTCAATTGGAGGACAGGCACAACTTGCAGGTGAAGTGATGATCTTGTGAAGTTCTGGCTGGATCATCTGTGCTCTGATGCTGAGCTTCATCTACTAATTCACCTGTCTCATCTTGGTCAATTTCTGCACTTCCAGTAGTTTTGGCAACACCAACTTTGGTCAGCAAATGGGACAGGCAGGCAAACCAACTGCACAGTGAACATGACAGGCATACACACTACCTGAGTCCATTTTTATACAATACCTAGAGGTAATGCATTGTGTATTGCCCTGGGATTATATCACTGGGATGTAGAGAGCATGGGACCCAGAAAATTCCAATAGATTATTAGATTTCTAATGTGTTGCTTCAACATACCGGTTGTGTAATCACGTTACGTCAATCATACCAGTTCCCAAGAAGAGTGTAATAACCTGCCTTAATGACTATCAACCAGTAGCATTTACATCAACAGTGATGAAGTGCTTTGAAAGACTATTGAATGATCATATTAGCTCCTGTCTGAATGGTGACATGGATACGTTCTAGTTTGCCTATCGTAGCAACAGGTCTATGTTAGATGCTACCTCACTGGCTCTACTCAAAGCTCTGGGACACCTGGACAGTAAAGATGGATTCATCAGGATGCTGTTTATTAACTATAATTCAGCATTTAACATGATCATCCCCTCAAAACTGATCATCAAACTCCAAGTCCTGGGACTCAGCATCCCACTGTGTAATTGGATCCTTAAATTCCTCACGTCCAGACCACAATCAGTAAGAACATCTCCTCTACAATCTCCATCAGTATTGGAGCAGCATAGGGCTGCGTTCTTAGCCCCCTGCTCTACTCACTTTACACCTACAACTGTGTGGCTTGGTTCAACAACAACACTATCTACAAATACATTGACAATACCACAGTAATGGTTATATAAAAAGGGGTGATGACTCAGCATGCAGGAGGGAGATTGAAAACTTTATCAAATGGTGCACCAACAATAACCTCACATTCAACGACACCAAAAATAAAATGCTGATTGTTGACTTCAGGAAGGGAACACTAGATGTGTACAGTCCACTGATTATGGGGGATCAGAGGTGGAGAGGGTGAGCAAATTTAAGTTCTTGGGAATCATTATCTCAGAGGATCTTTCCTGGAGCCAACACACTAATGGCATCATGAATAAAGCACATCAGTGCCTCTACTTCCTCGGGAGTTTGCTAAGGTTTGGTATGATATTGGAAACCCTGGCAAATTTCTACATATGTGTGGTGGGAAGTTTGCTGACCGGCTGCATCACAGTCTGGTATGGGGACACTAATAACCCTGAGTATAAATCCTTGAACACAGCCTAGCACATCACAGGCAAAAGCCTCCCCACTATCAAGAACATCAACGGGAACACTGCCATTGGAGAACAGCAGCAATCATCAACGATCCTCATTGCCCAGCACACACTCTGTTCTCACTGCTACCTTCAGGAAAGAGGAATAAGTGCCACAAAACTCACACCATCAGGTTCTGGAACAGTACCTACCTCTCCATCATCAGACTCCTCAACCACAAACTCAATTAGAGGCTCATTTAAGGACTCTTACCAGGGAGTTCGAGACGATGGTTCTATTGAATCTTTTTTGTCGGATTTAAATTTGCCAATATTAGGTGAAGATAATGTGAGGAAATTGGATTCTCCTTTTTAGAGATAAGGGATGTTATTCAACAAATGCCTAATGGGAAGTCATTGCACTTTATTGTTGTTTTCTTCTTTATATTGCACAGTCAGTTTGTTTACATTTCATTTTATGTTTACATTGCATAGTTTTTTTTTCACATTACCAATAAGGGGTAATTCTGCCTCACCTGCAGGAAAAAAGAATCTCGGGGTTGTATGTGATGTCATGTATGTTCTCTAACAATAAATACGAAATTGTAGCAGGATCTTAATCGGTTGTGGAGGTGGGCAGAGGAACTCATACATACGGCTGGTCTTTGTCGACTACAGCTCAGCCTTCAACACAATTATTCCCTTAGATATGGTCAACAACCTCCAAAATTTGGGAGGTCTAATATGGGTAGAAGCTACACAATGAATGGTAGAGATCTGGTGAGCATTGTAGAGAAAAGGGAGTTAGTAGTGCAGGTCAGAATCAGAATCAGAACAGAAATTATTGTCATAAAATTTGTTGCTTTGCAGCAGCAATTATAGAGCAAACATTTATATAAATCACCTTACAAAATAAATAAAAATAGTGCAAGAAAAATTCAATGTAAGGCAGTGTCTGGTTCACTGTTGATTCAGGAATCTGATGACAGAGGGAAATAAGCTGTCCTTATGCCACTTAGTGCCAGTCTTCAGGCTCCAGTACCTTTTCTCTGATGGTAGCACAGTGAAGAGGGCATGCTAGGGGTCCTTGAGGATAGAGGCTTTTATAGATATTATCAATTGAGAGAACACTGGTGCCTGTTATGTCACAGGCTGAGTTAACAACCCTCTGATGTTTATTCTTGTCTTGAGCATTGGCACCTCTGTACTAGACAGTGATGCAACCAATAATGCTTTCCATGGTACATCTGTAGACATTTGCGAGTCATCGGTTACATTCTGAATCTCCTTAAACTCCTCAAAAAGTCTAGCCACTGGTGAGCCATTTTCATGATCGCATCAATATAGAAGCTCAGGACAGATCCTCAGAGATGTTGACACCCAGGAATTTGAGGTTCTTGACCCTCTCCACTGCTGAGCCCTCAATGAGAACTGATTTATGTTCTCCTGACTTCCTCCTGAAGTCCACAATAATCTCTTTGGTTTTTCTAACAATGAGTGCAAGGTTGTTGGTGTGACACGACCCAACTAACTGATCTAGCTCCCTCCTGTATGCTTCTTCACTGCTGTTTGTGAATCTGCCAACTGCAGTGACAATGGCAAATTTATAGATCGCATTGGTACAGTGCCTAGCCACACAGTCATGGGTATAGAGTAGTTAGAGCAGTGAGCTAAGCACACATCCTTGAGCAGTGCCTTTGTTGACTGTCAGTGAGGAGGAGACATTGTTTCTAAATCATACTGTCTGTGGTCTTCTGATGAGGAAGTCAAGGTTCTGGTTGCAGAGAGTGAAGATGCCCAGGGTTTGGAGCTTGTTGACGAGCACTGAAGGAATAATTGTGTTGAAAGTTGAGCTTTAGTCAATGAAGAGCTCAAATATGTATGTGTTGCTGTTTTCGAGGTGATCCAGAGCTAAGTGGAGAGCCAGTGATATTGTGTCTGCTGTGGAGCGATTGTGACGATAGGTAAATTGCAATAGGTTCAGTCCTTGCTTAGGTAGGTGTTAAACCTCTCGAAGCATTTCATCACAGTAGATGTTAGTACTACTGGGTGATAGTCATCAAGGCACCAGGATGAGTGACTGATATAGAACTTTGAAATCAACTTCACAGGTAGATAGGATGGTCATAAAGGTTTTTGGCCTGTTAGCCTTGGTCAGTCAGAGGATTTAGAAGAGAAGTTGGGAGGCCATGCTGCAGTTGTATAAGATGTTGCTGAGGCCCCTTTTGAAGTACTGTGTTCAGTTTTGGCCACTGTGCTTCAGGAAAGATGTTGTCAAGCTGGAGAAGGTGCATCGAAAATTTACAAGGGTGTTGCCAGCAATCAGGGGCCTGAGCTATAAGGAGAGATTGAGCAGGCTAGTGGTTTATTCCTTGGAGCCCTGGATGGAGGGAGAGTATCACAGAAGTGTGCAAAATCATGACTGGAATAGGTCAGGTGAATGCAGAGTCTTTTGCCCAGAATAGGGGAATCAGTAACCAGAGGACATAGGTTTAATGTGAGAGAGGTAAGTTTTAATAAGAACCTGAGGGATAACTTTTTTACATGGAGGGTGGTGGGTGTACGGAACGAGGTGGTTGAGGCAGGCACTATAGGTTAGATACATGGATAGGATGGGTTCAGAGAGATATGGGACAAATGTAGGGAGATTTTGGTTGGCATTGGCAAGTTGGACTGAAGGGCCTGTTTCCACTCTGTATGATTCTATGACTCTATAGTTTTCACTATTTCTCCTTCCTCGTTATCTCCTCCTCACCTCTTCTGTGTAATTCTTCAACTCGTAAATTGTATTTATGTTACCTTAGAGATTTTTGCTCCACCTTCTATTAGAGGCAATGGTAGAAGTAAAAAAAAAACGACTGTAAAGAGACAAATCTTAGAAGATTGGTGAAAAGAGGTTTAAATGGGAAAGATTTGAAGTTGTCCTCAGGTTAGAGCATGAGAAGCAGTAATGATAATCAAAAAATATCCTCACTTCCCACTTCCTATACCTGCCTAACCTAAAGATGGCATTTGAGGATAAAAAAAATATGCATGAGGAATTACTAATGGAATTATAGAAATGGAACTGAAACTTGTATTTTTAAGATAACTTTCATGAAACCTCGCTCCCAGAGGAAGTCTCAGCTGTGGCATAACAACTAGAAAATGTTGGCTGCAGGTTATCCCTGGTGCTCTATGACTTCCAAAGTTACCCTGGAGGTTCATGGTAAGAGTAAAGCATGAGGCGATGGCAATAACAATGGATTAACATCACTTATAATGGAGAGGGCAGGGTAACCTTAAAAGGATATGATGCAACTGCAAAGATGCATCTAAGAGTATTCTCATTTGTGGATTGGTAATTCTCACATTTCAATTTGCTGCAATCAGAAGCCCTGAAGTCAGAACGAGAGAAGAAATGACACAAACCAGTAAATTGCTTCATGAAACAACCCTGTTTCTACTGGGGGCCTGTCTACAAATCATGAGGTGGCACATTACATCACTTTCATTTTCATGACTGCTTCCATTCTCCTGCCTGCATCAGTGAGTGTTTTCCCCAAGGCATTTTCCCACCAATTAGCTGGGCCATGACTCCTGCTCCGATCACTGTTAACTGAACTTTCAGCAAAGTTAAGTAAAATTAGTTATGAACCATTAAATGCTGGCTGCTCATCTCTGTTGTGTATGTCAGAAAGAATGCAGCTCAAGAAGGTCACCAGTAGTTCATTCGCAACCAGGCTATTGACTGCTTGAATCCCCATATGTTTACATTGGTTGGGATCCCATATGTTTCTGAACCACTTATGTCTGAAAGCCATGTTTTCCTGCTGACTCAAAATTTAGGAACTGATCATATTGATTTATTTTGAGCAGAAAATTATATTTGAATACATTGGATTTGATTGTGATTGGTCTTCCTGCTACAATGTTTACACAAGTATTTATATTGATTCCTTCCATTTTTGTGGACCCAATCAAAACAAAAGTTCTCTCAGAGGTCCTGTGAAAGCAGACTATTATATGAGAGAAGAATGCAGAAGGCCTGAACAGCTGCACGGGGACAAATCAAGTCACTGTTCGTTCAGGCCCCTCAGCAGTGTTCGATTGGAACAAGATTGGAAGACAGGTTGGTGGGTCAAATTTTTCTTTGGATGTGGGAACTCACCTTCTCTGCAGCAGCGTGGTAATCTTTCCAGGACCCCTCAGTCTTTACACAAAAGCTGGTGAAAATGGATGAGAAAATCGAGGCACTTTCCTAACCAGTTACTCCTTAAAATGTATGTTGGGTTCCTAGCACATAATGGATTCCAACAGACATATTACAAGCACTCTACCTCTTAGGGCTGCAGGTTTATCAGCTTTCCAATGAATTACCCCTATCCCACCACATTGGTCGTCCTCAATATTTACGTGAGAGTCAGCCCAACTTACCAGTTTCGCCTTGGGACAGCTCCCAATATATTACTGCTTTATTTTTCTGTTAAAATCAGCTCTATGAAGTATTACATCTCTGAAAAAGCCTACTTTGCCATTTTCTTGTGAAGAAGGAACTATCCAGTTAGATTGTCATGAGTCCATGAAAGACAAGATATTTTTCTTTCTTCCGCATTCTCTTCAAATTCAATATCTCTTCGATTTTTTTTTTTGGTTTGAAAATCTTCTCCCGATTCTGCTCATGTTAATGTCCATGAGAAGTCCATGTTCTAACAATATGATGCATATTAAATAAAGCAAAATTCTCATAAGCTTCCCACCATTCTTCTGATGACAAATTAAATTTGTCTACCAAGAACAAGTTTGTGTGTAACTCTTCTCCCAACTTTTTAAGATCTTTCCTATCTGTACTTTTTTTCTTATACATCTCTCCTCTATGAAAATATTTTCTTTCACCCTCTTAGGATCCCACTCCTAATTTATTGCCTGACTTGAGTTTCTGGTTGCTATTATGGCAGCAAGAGGTCCAATGTTAATATTTGTTGATTACTTACTTGCACATTCACCTATTGTTCCTTTCTGTTGTTGCTGCTTTCTTCTCTCTCCAACTTGCTTGAGGTGTCAAAAACAATAAACAGATGATCAAAATAACAATTTATTTTCAACTGCATCACTCTCCAGAATATGCATTGCCGAGCTGAACATCCTTAAAATATGCCGAATGCAATCACCTAATGCAATCAAAGTGCCCACCTACCCCCAAGCATACCAGAGATTGCAGGTCATTCACTTATAAATACATTGGAGCTGGCTGTTTCTGTCCTGTAAGTGGCACATCTGGTGGAGATATCCAGCTCATAGACTGTGCCATGCTGTTGAAATCACGGCTATAATCTGTGTATGTTTTGCACAATCTCTTTTCTCATTCTCTCATTACTAAGAAGCTAGTTATGTTCTTTCTTTTACACCCTTTATCAACATCACCAGGTGCAAAAATGTGAATGTTTGAACCTTTGGTCCCTCAGCTCTACAAACCCTTCCAAGTTTTACTATTTACTGTATCATTCCTCTCCTTCTTTCCAAGGTGTATCATTAAATCTATTTCATCCAGTCAAGTTTTCTCCTATTTAACAATCTTTCTTCTTAATTGAACACAATACTGATATTTTGGGCTCACTGGGCTATATTGGAATATCTTATCATAAAATAGGAACAATCTTGGCCTTTCTACGCAACAAGGGCTATTGAGTTCCAGAATACTTTTTATGTCTGACCTCTGCATCTTTTATGGTTTATCAAAGTCTTGTAAATATCATGGCTGAAATGGAATCTGATACTATATGTACAATCCCCACTTATATATTTCATCTTCTCTTAGTTTGATGGAAATCTATGCTTCTGGTGATGTATATTCACAGTCTGTTGGACTGCTCCATCTCAATCAAGCAGGATATTTGTGAACTTATATCTCTAATTATGTACTCATCAAACTTATATTGTGGCCTGATACCAATTGCAGCCTGGAAAAATGTAAAAAGAGATTGTTAGATTGTTTCCTGTTAAAACAAGAGGTGTGTGGTGACCAGCATATTGAGAACAACATGGCTTTTAAAGTAGTCTGCCCTCCGGAATTTTTCATTCTTGTAAATTCTCTGTACAAGTTTACTACGTGGTACATCCTGTCTGAAATTGAGAAGTCTTGCCAGAAAAAAACTGAAAACAAAATAATGATGCAGAGCCAGGTCATTTGGCCCATTGTTTAATGGCTATTTACATCTCACCAGCTTTGAGTCATATTGAACTCTTTTCTCTCCATACCCATGTGTGTTGCCATGAACCACATATTGATTTCTGGACACTACAGGTGTCTGCCTATTCATTCATACTAAAGATGAATTACAAGAAAAAAAACCCAACAGTTAAAGAATGAAGATATTAGCCCTTTGGATTTGACATTTGTTTATATTTGATTAGCAAGTTTTCAGATGACACTAAGGTTGGAGGCATTGTGGGCAGTGAAGAAGGTTTTCAAAGCTGGCAGAGAGATCTGGAAAAATAGGCTGAAAATGGCAGATGGAATTTAATGCAGACAAGAATGAGGTGTTGATTTTGGAAGGAGAAACCAAAGAAGGACATACTTGGTGAATGGTAGGGCACTGAGGCGTGCGGCAGAACAGAGAGATCTGGGAATACAGATATATAATTCCCTGAGAGTGGTATCACAGGTGGATAGGTTTATAAAGAGAAATTTGGTATATTGGCCTTCATACATCAAAGTATTGAGTATAGTTGTATTTGGAAACTCTAAGTAAACACCTGCCATTGATGTTAGTCATATATTTTCAGCAAGGATACAAAAATAGAGAAAAGAAGCAAATACAACCACAGAACCAGAGAACATTATAGCACAGAAACAGGCCCCTTTGGACCTTCCAGTCTGTTCCAGATTATTTTTCTGCCTAGTATTCAAAGCTGAACAGTTTTTCAGAGTAACTTGCAAGATACATGAGTGAGGCCAAATTTGAGTATTGTGTGCAGTCTTGGTCACCTAACTACAGGAAGATTGTGTGCAGTCTTGGTCACCTAACTACAGGAAGATTGTGTACAGTCTTGGTCACCTAACTACAGGAAGATTGTGTGCAGTCTTGGTCACCTAACTACAGGAAGATTGTGTGCAGTCTTGGTCACCTAACTACAGGAAGATTGTGTGCAGTCTTGGTCACCTAACTATAGGAATATTGTGTGCAGTCTTGGTCACAGTCTTGTTGCGCACACTTCAGGAACTGAGGGAAAGGTTAAACAGGTTAGGGCTTAATTCCCTGGACCATAAAAGAATGAGGGGAGATTTTATAGAGGTTAATAAAATTATGAGGAGTTTAGATGGAATAAGTGGAAGTAAGCTTTTTTCACTGAGGGTAGGTGCGATACAAACCAAAGGACATGGATTAATGGTGAAAGGGGAAAGGTTTGGCAGAATATAAGGGGGAACTTCTTCACAAAGAGAGTGGTGGGAGTGTGTAATGATCTGCTTGCTAAAGTGGTGAATGCGGGCTCAATTTTAACATTTAAGAAGAATTTGGACAGGTTCATGGATGAGAGAGGTATGGAGGGCTATGGACTAGGTGCAGGTCAGTGTGACTAGGCCGAAAACAATTCAGCACAGACTTGAAGGGCCAAAGGGGCCTGTTTCTGTGCTATAATATCCTCTGCTTCTGTGGTTGTATTGGCTTTTTTTCTCTATTTTTGTATCCAGGCTGAAAATATATGATTAAAATCAATGCGAGGTGTTCACTTAGAGTTCCCAGAAAGCTGAACAGTGCTTCAGAGCACCTTGCAAGATACAACAGCAGAAAGGACAATGAACTGTAGATGAAAACCACGATTGGAGGACAGATCTAAAAGCAAACAAATGCACTGCAGATTCTTGAAATCTGAAATAAAGACAGAAAATGTTTGAAATATTTAGCTGGTTGGGCAGCATGTGTGGCAGAGACATAGAATTACTGTTTCAAGTTGGTGACTTTTTATCAGATGAGCAGGAAAAGAGGAAATATTAACATAACATAACATAACATAACATAACATAACATAACAATTACAGCATGGAAACAGGCCAATAGGCCCTTCTAGTCCGCACCAAACCAAACACCCCTTTTTAGTCCCACCTCCCTGCACAATTCTCATAACCCTCCATCTTCTTCTCATCCATATACCTGTCCAACCTTTACTTAAATAATGCAATTGACTCCGCCGCCACTATTTATCCCGGAAGATCATTCCACACGGCTACCACTCTCTGAGTAAAGAAGTTCCCCCTCATGTTACCTCTAAACCTCTGCCCCTTAATTCTTAACTCATGTCCTCTTGTTTTAATCTTTCCTCCTCTTAACGGAAATAGTCTATCCACATCCACTCTGTCTATCCCTTTCATAATCTTAAATACTTCTATCAAATCCCCTCTCAACCTTCTACACTCCAAAGAATAAAGACCTAATCTGTCCAATCTCTCCCTATACTCTAGATGCTTAAACCCAGGTAACATTCTGGTAAACCTTCTCTGCACTCTCTCCACTCTGTTTATATCCTTCCTATAATTAGGCGACCAGAACTGCACACAGAACTCCAAATTAGGCTGCACCAACGTCTTATACAATCTCAACATCACCTCCCAACTCCTATATTCCATGCAATGATTAATAAAGGCCAGCATACTAAAAGCCTTCTTCACCACCCTATTCACGTGAGTTTCTACCTTCAGGGAACGATGTACCGTTACTCCTAAATCTTTCTGCTCTTCTGTATTCCTCAATGCTCTCCCATTTACCACGTATGTCCTATTCTGATTCTTCTTACCAAAATGAAGCACCTCACACTTATCAGCATTAAATTCCATCTGCCATTTTTCAGCCCACTTTTATAAGCAGCCCAAATCCCTCTGCAATCCTTGAAAACCTTCTTCATTATCCACTATTCCACCTATCTTAGTATCGTCTGCATATTTACTAATCCAATTCACCACCCCATCATCTAGATCATTAATGTATATAACGAACAACAATGGGCCCAATACAGATCCTTGAGGCACACCACTGGTCACCGGCCTCCAAACTGACAGACAATTATCCACTACCACTCTCTGGCCTCTCCCTTTCAGCCAATGTTCAATCCATTTGACTATCTTAAAATTTATACCTAACGACTGCACCTTCCTAACTAACCTTCCATGTGGTACCTTATCGAAGGCCTTACTGAAGTCCATATAGACAACATCCACTGCGCTACCCTCATCCACAATCCTAGTCACCTCTTCAAAAAATTCAATCAGATTGGTCAAACACGACCTTCCTCCCACAAATCCATGTTGAGTGCTCCTGATCAGACCTTGTCTATCCAGATGTTTATAAGTACTATCTCTAAGAATTTTCTCCATTAATTTACCTACCACAGACGTCAAACTTACAGGCCAATAGTTGCCAGGCTTCCTCCTTGAACCCTTTTTAAATAACGGAACCACATGCGCAATGCGTCAATCCTCCGGCACTATCCCCATATCTAATAACATTTGGAAAATTACCGCCAGAGCCTCTGCTATTTCCTCCTTCACTTCTCTCAATGTCCTGGGGAAGATCCTGTCTGGTCCCGGAGACTTATCCACCTTTATATTCTTCAAAAGCCTTAAAACTACACCTTTTGTAATCTCTATATTCCCCATATTTACCCAATTTGCTTTTTTTTATCTCACGTCTCCCAATATCCTTCTCCTTAGTGAATACCGAAAAAAAGAAACTGTTCAATATCTCCCCCATTTCTCTAGGCTCCACACACAGTTTTCCGCTCTGATTTTCTAAGGGACCAATTTTGTCCTAGCTTTCCTCTTACCATTAACATATTTGTAGAACTCTTTTGGATTAGTTTTCACCCTGCTTGCCATAGTTTTCTCGTACCTTCTTTTAGCTTTCCTAATTCCTCTCTTAAGATTCCTCTTACATTCAATGTATCTTTCAAACATCTCCTTAACTCCATGCTTCTTATTTCTAATGTACGCCTCCCTTTTTCTTCGAACCAAGTTTCCAATATTCCTTGAAAACCACGGCTCTCTCAAACCTTTTGCCCCTCCTTTTAACCTAACAGGAACATAAAGCTTTTGCACTCTCAAAATCTGATCTTTAAAAGACTTCCATCTCTCTACTACATCCTGCCCATAAAACAAATTGTCCCAATGCACACCCTGCAAGTCCTTTCGCATCTCCTCAAATCTAGCTTTTCCCCAATCAAAAACCTCAATCCTTTGCCCTGATTTCTCTCTTTCCATAATGACATTGAGGCTGATGGCATTATGATCACTGGACCCGAAGTGCTCTCCAACACTAACCTCCGTCACTTGACCCATCCCATTTGCCAACAGTAGATCTAACACTGCTCTTTCTCTAGTCGGCACCTCTACATATTGTTGTAAAAAACTATCTTGCACACATTTCACAAACTCTAACCCATCCAGTCCTTTCACAGAACGTGTTTCCCAATCTATACGTGGAAAATTAAAATCTCCCATAATTACAACCCTGTGCTTATCACAAATATCTACTATCTCCCTACAGATTTGCTCCTCTAGGTCTTGGTCCCCTCCGGGTGGTCTATAATACACCCCTACAAGTGTAACCTCTCCTTTCCTACTCCTCAGTTCCACCCAAATAGCCTCCGTGGATGTGCCCTCTAATCTATCCTTCCTAGGCACCGCTGTAATATTTTCCCTGACAAGCAATGCAACCCCACCTCCTCTTGCCCCTCCAACTCTATCACACCTAAAACAACAAAACCCAGGGATATTCAGTTGCCAATCACATCCCTCCTGCAACCATGTCTCACTAATCGCTACCACATCATACTTCCAAGTATCAATCCACACCTTCAGCTCATCCACCTTTTTTACAATACTCCTGGCATTAAAATATATGAATTTCAGAGATTTCCCAATTTTTAATCCCTGTTTTCCCTCATCTTTAATAACAACATTATTTACTTTTCCTGCCAATTGCCCTTCATCTTCTTCCAGAGCATTTCCCTTCTCTATCACCTGCCCATCCATATTCAAATACTTACTACAAACTTTCTTTGTTTGCATTCTAACCTTCTCCTTACTACTCTGTACTATTTTGTTCCCTCCCCCCAACCATTCTAGTTTAAAGGATCCTGAGTAGCTCTAGCAAATACCTCTGCCAGGATTCTGGTCCCCCTGGGATTTAAGTGTAACCCGTCCTTACTGTACAGGTCACATCTCCCCCAAAAAAGGTCCCAGTTATCCAGAAACTTAAAACCCTGCCCCTTACTCCACCCCTTCAGCCACGTGTTAATCCTCCACCTCATTCTATTTCTATTCACACTGTCACGTGGCACAGGGAGTAATCCAGAGATTACCCCCTTTGCGGTCCTTCTTTTTAACTCCCTACCTAACTGCCTGTACTCACTTTTTAGGACCTCTTCTCTAATTCTCCCTATGTCATTGGTACTTACATGTACCACGACCTCTGGCTCCTGTCCCTCCCACTTTAGGATATCTGGGACACGAGCAGCAACATCCCGGACCCTGGCACCAGGGAGGCAAACCACCATCCGGTACTCCTTGCTGCGTCCTCAGAATCCCCTATCCGTCCTCTTAACTATGGAGTCTCCTACCACAATTGCCCTCCTCTTCCTTTCCCTCCCTTTCTGAGCTACAGGGGCCGACCTCGTGCCGGAGGCACAGCCACTGTCACTCCCCCCAACCTTGATGTCCCCCTCAACAGTGCTCAAAGAGGCATACTTATTGCTGAGGGTTACATTCACAGGGCTCGTCTCTGGCACCTTACGTTCTTTTGTCCCTCTCCTAACAGTTACCCACCTTTCATCCTCCCGTGGCCCCGGCGTGACCACCTGGCTGTAACTCCTGTCTATGACTTCCTCTGTTTCCCTAACCAGCCTGAGGTCATCGAGCTGCTGCTCTAGTTCCCTAACACAGTCCCTGAGAATCTGCAGCTCGATACACCTAGTGTAGATATGGACATCCGGGAGACTGGAAGACTCCAGGACCTCCCACATCCGGCACTCCTGACAACACACAGCCTTAACACTCATCCCTTACCCCAATGAAGTAGTAATAAAGACTATCTTAGCTTTCTCTCCGCCTGCTTTCGCCGAAGCCTGATGAGCCAAAGCCTGGAAGTCCCACTCCTTCACTGGGCCACTCACTCGCTGGGCCGCTCGCTGTCCCTCTTATTTATTGGCCTTTCTCCAATTAACCCCTACACACTCTCATGTACGCTCGCTCAACCAATGGCCGCCTCCGACGCCGACTCCTCCCCGCAGACCCTGGTAAGAGACTTTTTAAAAAGTTTTCTTACCTGCCCCGGACTCTTTTCTTTTCTGTCCTTCTCCTCTCTCCTTTTCTCTCCTCTCCTCTCCTCTCCTCTCCTCTCCTCTCCTCTCCTCTCATCTCCTCTCCTCTCCTCTCCTCTCCTCTCCTCTCCCTTCTGCAAAGATATTTGAAATAAGATGATGGGAAGTTGGGGGAGGTTTGTAATGTGGGGTATTATTTGGGAATAGAGTTCCAAAAGCAGGGGTAGAGTGGCTGAAGCAACTATTAACCTTGAAGAATACAAGAATAAAAAATGGGCCAAAGACAGCAAATTGAAAGGTTGGGGAAAATGAAGCAAACTATTGAGGGAGGATGCAGGAAAACCATGAAGATGTTTCAAACGAGGGCAAAGGATTTCACTGTCAATTTGATCAGAACTATTGGGTTCAGAACCAGGAGGTAAAAGTAAGAATGAGAAATTCTTAACAAGTTCCAGTGTGTGAAAGGTAGATTATCCACTTTTTTTTATTTTATTTTTTTTATTTTTCACACTATGAACCATACTAACCAAAATACACACAAACATTTCCATTTTGAATATACACAGTGTCATTTTCTCCCCTTTTTCCCCCCCTCCCTTCCCTCCCTCCTTCACCCCCCCCCCCCCACTACTCAACGTTCAACCTATATGATACATTAAACCCAATGTCATCACACAATGAAAATAAACAAGAAATTTGTGTCTTCTACTTTTACATACTGGGTCAGTTCATTTCGTCTTCTTCTCCTTCTGTCATTTTAGGCAGTGGAGGTCCGCGGTACGACTTTTCTGTTGTGTTCCATGTACAGTTCCCAAATTTGTTCGAATACAGTGATGTTATTTCTTAAATTATATGTTATTTTTTCCAATGGAATACATTTTTTCATTTCTATGTACCATTGCTGTATTCTCAGGCTATCTTCTAATTTCCGGGTTGACATAATACATTTTTTTGCTACAGCTAAGGCTAACATAATAAATCTTTTTTGTGCTCCATCCAAATTGAGTCCAAGTTCTTTACTTCTTATATTACTTAGAAGAAAGATCTCTGGATTTTTTGGTATGTTGCTTTTTGTGATTTTATTTAGTACCTGGTTTAGATCTTCCCAAAATTTTTCCACTTTCTCACATGCCCAAATTGCATGTACTGTTGTCCCGTTTCCTTCTTACAATGAAAACATCTGTCTGATTCTGTTGGGTCCTATTTATTTAGCCTGTGTAACCAATTATATTGTATCATGCGCAATCTAGTGTTTATTGTATTCCTCATAGTTCCGGAGCATTCTTTGTAGATGATCCCCTTGAAGAGAATCACAGAAGTCAAAACTTGAAGTAGTGGATTAAAGATGAAACAGTGAAGTGAAGCGAAGTCAAATTTATTGTCATCAGATTGTACAAATACAACCCGACGAAACAGTGTTTTCTGGTCCTCGGTGCAAAACACGTAGATATACAACCAGACATAACTCACATACAGACAAACGATACAACGCTGAACAAGTATTTCATCAATACAAATGAATAAATAAATATTGTTTCATCAATATGTGTGTCTCAGATGGTTAGTGTGAGCAGTTCCTTTGGTCATTCAGCATTCTTACTGCCTCTGGGAAGAAGGTGTTTTTCGGCCTAGTTGTGGTGGCTCTGATATTTTTGTATCTCTTCCCTGACAGGAGCAGCTGAAAGACACTGAGTGCAGGGTGAAAGGGGTCCTCAATGATTTTGTGCACCCTCTTCAGGCAATAATTCTGATGGATTATGTCAATGAGGGAGAAGGAGACTCCAGTGATCATCTCTGCCATGATCATGGTCCTGTGGATCGACCTCCGATCTATTTCTCTGCATCACACTATGATACAGCCAGCCTGGACACTCTTGACAGAGCTCCTATAGAAGGCTGACATAATTGTGACTAGTAGTTTTGCCTGCTTCATTCTTCTCAGGAAGTACAGTCGCTGTTGCACCTTCCTGACAAGCAAGGAGATGTTGTGTGTTCACGATAGGTCATCTAGGATCTTAGTGCTCTTTGCACTCTCTAATAGAGAATTGTTGCTGAGTAATGGAGGGTGGTTGTTCCTGGCCCTCCTGAAGTCCACAATTATATCCTTTATATTGTCCACGTTGAGATTCTTGCTGTTTCTTTCACGCCATTTCACAAGATTTTCCACCTCTTCTCTGTAATGTTGCTGATGAGACCAACTACTCTTGTGTCATTGGTAAACTTGATGATTCTGTTGGAGCTGGTTCTGAGGATGCAGTTGTGGGTCAAGAGCCGGCTGAGCGCACAGCCCTGAGATGTGCCTGTGGTCAGCGTGTCAATGCTCGACATTCTGCCACTGACCCGGACAGACTGTGGTCTTTCTGTTACAGAGAGGGGTGTACACAGAAGGCGATAGGGAGATGATGTTTCAAAATCAAGGAAATGTAATCCTGGTGATTGAAAGGATCTATGCAGAATCGCAGCTTTGGATTCAGCCAAGTTAAAGATTCAATGCCATTTAATGTTGCCCAGGTGACACTTTGGATAGATGTAAAGAGGTATAGGATTGCTGAATTTAATAAAAAGATTAACTTTTCTGTACTTTGAACTGGAAGACATTAGACATCCAATAATTGATAACAGATGGACAGTTGGAAAGTCAAACAATAACTTTAGAATCAAAAGCCAGCATATATAGAAATGGATCCTATTATTTCAGTTGGTATTAGAATGTAAAAATATAACAAATAGTAAAAGGGATAGGTCTTTAATCCCTTTTCCTTTTAATAAGATTCTGCTCCACTTTCTTCCACAAATTTCATGTCCCTTGATTCCTTAACATTAAAAACCTTCCAATCTCGCTTGAATGTATTCTAAACTGCTGCTATGGTTATGGTTAGAAAATTCCAAGGGAGCATTACCCTCTGGTGAAAAAGTTCTTTTAATTTCAGTCCTGATTGTTTGATTCTTTATTTTGAGATTGTGATATCCTTGCGTTGATGCTGTCAGATTTGATAAGATTTGTGTGTTCCAATGAGGTCACTACTCATTCTCCTAAACTCTAGAAAGGATAAGTCCAGTTCACTTAACCTTTCTTCATGTAATGGTTCCCTCCTCTCCTCCAATCCAGGAATCATTTTATTGAACCATTGTTTTACTCTCTCTGTTGCAAATATTCACTTCCTTTTGTAAGGAGAAAAACCCACATACCGTATCCCAGATTCAGTTCTCACTCTTTGGCTTGGCTTCGCGGACGAAGATTTATGGAGGGGGTAAAAGTCCACGTCAGCTGCAGGCTCGTTTGTGGCTGACCAGTCCGATGCGGGACAGGCAGACACGGTTGCAGCGGCTGCAGGGGAAAATTGGTTGGTTGGGGTTGGATGTTGGGTTTTTCCTCCTTTGCCTTTTGTCAGTGAGGTGGGCTCTGCGGTCTTCTTCAAAGGAGGTTGCTGCCCGCCAAATTGTGAGGCGCCAAGATGCACGGTTTGAGGCGATATCAGCCCACTGGCGGTGGTCAATGTGGCAGGCACCAAGAGATTTCTTTAGGCAGTCCTTGTACCTTTTCTTTGGTGCACCTCTGTCACGGTGGCCAGTGGAGAGCTCGCCATATAACACGATCTTGGGAAGGCGATGGTCCTCCATTCTGGAGACGTGACCCACCCAGCGCAGCTGGATCTTCAGCAGCGTGGACTCGATGCTGTCGGCCTCTGCCATCTCGAGCACTTCGACGTTAGGGATGAAAGCGCTCCAATGGATGTTGAGGATGGAGCGGAGACAACGCTGGTGGAAGCATTCTAGGAGCCGTAGGTGATGCCGGTAGAGGACCCATGATTCGGAGCCGAACAGGAGTGTGGGTATGACAACGGCTCTGTATACGCTAATCTTTGTGAGGTTTTTCAGTTGGGTGTTTTTCCAGACTCTTTTGTGTAGTCTTCCAAAGGCGCTATTTGCCTTGGTGAGTCTGTTGTCTATCTCATTGTCGATCCTTGCATCTGATGAAATGGTGCAGCCGAGATAGGTAAACTGGTTGACCGTTTTGAGTTTTGTGTGCCTGATGGAGATGTGGGGGGGCTGGTAGTCATGGTGGGGAGCTGGCTGGTGGAGGACCTCAGTTTTCTTCAGGCTGACTTCCAGGCCAAACATTTTGGCAGTTTCCGCAAAGCAGGACGTCAAGCGCTGAAGAGCTGGCTCTGAATGGGCAACTAAAGCGGCATCGTCTGCAAAGAGTAGTTCACGGACAAGTTTCTCTTGTGTCTTGGTGTGAGCTTGCAGGCGCCTCAGATTGAAGAGACTGCCATCCGTGCGGTACCGGATGTAAACAGCGTCTTCATTGTTGGGGTCTTTCATGGCTTGGTTCAGCATCATGCTGAAGAAGATTGAAAAGAGGGTTGGTGCGAGAACACAGCCTTGCTTCACGCCATTGTTAATGGAGAAGGGTTCAGAGAGCTCATTGCTGTATCTGACCCGACCTTGTTGGTTTTCGTGCAGTTGGATAATCATGTTGAGGAACTTTGGGGGACATCCGATGCGCTCTAGTATTTGCCAAAGCCCTTTCCTGCTCACGGTGTCGAAGGCTTTGGTGAGGTCAACAAAGGTGATGTAGAGTCCTTTGTTTTGTTCTCTGCACTTTTCTTGGAGCTGTCTGAGGGCAATGACCTTGTCAGTAGTTCCTCTGTTTGCGCGAAAGCCGCACTGTGATTCTGGGAGAATATTCTCGGCAACACTAGGTATTATTCTATTTAGTAGAATCCTAGCGAAGATTTTGCCTGCAATGGAGAGCAGCGTGATGCCCCTGTAGTTTGAGCAGTCTGATTTCTCGCCTTTGTTTTTGTACAGGGTGATGATGGTGGCATCACGAAGATCCTGAGGCAGTTTTCCTTGGTCCCAACAAAGCTTGAAAAACTCATGCAGTTTGGCATGCAGAGTTTTGCCGCCAGCCTTCCAGACCTCTGGGGGGGATTCCATCCATACCTGCTGCTTTGCCACTTTTCAGTTGTTCGATTGCCTTATATGTCTCATCCAGGGTGAGGACCTCATCCAGCTCTAGCCTTAGGGGCTGTTGAGGGAGCTGGAGCAGGGCGGAATCTTGGACTGAGCGGTTGGCACTGAAAAGAGATTGGAAGTGTTCTGACCATCGGTTGAGGATGGAGATCTTGTCGCTGAGGAAGACTTTGCCGTCTGAGCTGCGCAGCGGGCTTTGGACTTGGGGTGAGGGGCCGTACACAGCCTTTAGAGCCTCGTAGAAACCCCTGAAGTCGCCAATGTCCGCACTGAGCTGGGTTCGTTTGGCGAGGCTAGTCCACCACTCATTTTGGATCTCCCGGATTTTGCGCTGAAGATGGCTGCATGCGCGACGGAAGGCTTGTTTCTTCTCTGGACAGGACGGCTTTGTAAGGTGAGCCTGGTGGGCAGCTCGCTTCTTTGCCAGCAGCTCCTGGATTTCCTGGCTGTTTTCGTCAAACCAGTCCTTGTTTTTCCTGGAGGAGAAGCCCAGTACCTCTTCAGTGGATTGCAGTATGGTAGTCTTCAACTGATCCCAGAGGGTCCGTGAGGCGGGTTGCATCGTCGAGCTTTGCTTTGAGGTTTGCCTGGAAGTTTCCTCTCGCTTCGTCTGACTGCAGGTTTCCAACATTGAACCTCTTTCTGGGGGCTTTACTGTTCCTGGGCTTTGGCTTGAAGTGAAGGTTGAGCTTGCAGCGAACCAGCCGGTGGTCAGTGTGGCATTCTGCGCTAGGCATGACCCTGGTGTGGAGCACATCTCGTTTGTCACTTTCTCGCACCAGGATGTAGTCCAGGAGGTGCCAGTGTTTGGATCGGGGATGCATCCAGGTGGTCTTAAGGCTGTCCCTCTGCTGAAAAAGGGTGTTTGTAATGACAAGCCGCTGTTCTGCGCAGAGCTCCAACAGGAGGCGCCCATTGTCGTTGCACTTGCTGACGCCATGCTTGCCCAGGATTCCTGGCCAGGTTTCTGAGTCTTTGCCGACACGAGCGTTGAAGTCGCCCAGGATGACAAGCTTGTCGGCTGTAGGGGTGTGTTGGATGAGGTTGCGCAGGTCGGTGTAGAACTTGTCCTTTTCTGCTGGTTCCGCCTGGAGGGTTGGAGCATAGACACTGATGAGGGTGATGCGACGCTTGTTTTGAAGGGGGAGTCGCATGGACATGATTCGGTCCGAGAGGCCTGTCGGAAGGTTTTCGAGTTTGGAGGCAATGAAGCTCTTGACCATGAAGCCTACACCAGATAGGCGTCATTCATCCGAAGGCTTGCCAGACCAGTAGAGTGTGTAGCCCACGCCGTGTTCTTGGAGGCTGCCTACATCTGCTAGGCGGACTTCACTGAGAGCGGCTATGTCGATGTCAAGTCTGAGGAGTTCATGTGCAATGAGGGCAGACCGACGTTCAGGTCGGTGGCTGTCAGCCTTGTCTAGCATGGTTCTGATGTTCCAGCATGCTAGCTTGAGTTTGTGAGCATCTTTTGAGGGGGAGGACGTGGAGGGGGAGGACGTGGAGGGGGAGGACGTGGACCTGTCCTCGGGCCTGCGCAAAGGAGCTTTTAGGTGGAGTGCAGTGCGCGCAGTACTGGCCCCACCCTTTACACCCATGGTTCGTGTGCCGTGGCCAAGCAAGCTGGGACGTGGCAGCGAGGTCCTTGGGTCGTAGGTTTTATATCGGAGTGGCCTTCTCCTATGCAGGTTTCTTACCCGGGCTGGAGGGGCCTGCCTCCCCTCCTAGGTCGGTCCATACTGCCCGGACCGGGGCCGAGGTCGCCGCAGCTCACCCTGTGCCTGGATTGGGGCCGCCGCCTCCCACTCTCTGCCCGGATCGGGGCCTCCGCCTGCCTCACTCGACCGAGGCCGGGGCCGCCGTCTCCCCCTTGCTCCTGCCCGGATCGGGGTCGCCGCCGCCTACCCTTCGCCCGGACCGGGGCCGGGGCCGCTGCTGCTCTCTCTGTGCCCGTACTGGGGCCGCCACCTCCCACTCTCTGCCCGGATCGGGGCCTCCACCTGCCTCACTCGACCGAGGCCGGTGCCGCCGTCTCCCCCTTGCTCCTGCCCGGATCGGGGCCGCCGCCGCCTACCCTTCGCCCGGACCGGGGCCGGGGCCGCTGCTGCTCTCACTGTGCCCACATACTGTATCCCAGATTCAGTTCTCACTATACTCCTAAAAATTTGCAGTAGTTTATTCTTTTTCTTGCACTCAAATCCTCTTGCAATTCAGCCCAACATCATATTGCTTGCTGAACCCATCTATTGATTTTAGGTGCTTTGTGTGCAAGAACACACCTGTCCCTTCAAATGTCAACGCTTTTCAATCCTCATAATTGACATAATCTCTGCTTTCCTGTTTTTTTTTTGCCATAAAATTCGTGACTCTGCATTTTCCAGTTTATATGCCACCTGTCAAGTCTTTACCTATCTGCCTTGTATATCTATGTTCCCCGGAAGCTTTTTCACATTCCACTCATAACTCACACTGCCACATCTACCAACTTGGATAGAATAGAGTGAAACATGAAAGTCTGCAGATGTTTCAGCATCCATAGGAGATAAATATATCTTCAGAATATTTCCTCTTTGCCTGCTCATCTGATAAAAGGTAAAGATGTTTCAGGCCTGAGCCCTTAGACCCAAAACATCGCTAATATATCAAAACCTCCTATGGACATTGTGAGACCTACTGAGTTCTTCCAGCATTTCTGTGATTTGGATAGAATGTACTTGACTAGTACAACCAAATTATTGGTATAGATAATGAAGACCCACAGGTCCAACACCTATTTCTGCATCATTCCACTAGTTCCATCCTCTCATTCTAAGATTGACCTATTTATTCTGATACCATATTTGCTGTATGCAATCCATGCCAGCCATATAACGTCTGGTCGCCTGATCTCTAACCTTGTCTTCTGTGACCCTTCATTGAAAAGCCTCCTCCTCCTCCTCCTTGAAAGTCCAGATGTACCATATCTATTGATTCTATGTCATCCATTCTGCTATGTGGAATTTCAAAAACTTGATTTATCAAACAGGATTGAGAGAGGGTGGATCTGGAATATTGTTTATCCAACAAAGTATGTACTTGCAATAGAAGAGTGCAAAGAAATTCACTAGACTGGTTCCTTGGAGGGGTTGATGAGAAGAAGGGAAGCAAGGAAATAATGTTGCGTACGCTGCAGATGTCAGTGCAGACAAAGGAAGAACAACTGGCAGGGAATGTATGATATTATTATAGAGATAAGAGAGAACTGTAGAGTCATGATTGACTGCTGAGGTGATGCATTAGAGGAGAATCAATGCTGTCTAGGCAGCTATGAGATCGGAAAGGATAAAGAGAGTCAGTGACACAGTGATTGTGACTACAGCAGACTCTGTAGGGAACAATAAAGAATCTGTTAGTGTGGAACTCTAAAACAACAATATACTCCGTGTTTTAGAGAGAAAAGGAAGATTCGAGAAGGTGATGACGTGGTAGGATGGAGGGTCTATATTATAGGGAAACACTCAAAGATTGTGATAGGTTGATGGAAAAAAAGATCAAGGGATGCAGCTGGAGCTTGGACAAGCTTGGATAAAGGCAGGAGTGCTGAATATTTATGGAGATAGGACAATGAAATGCTGGCCAGGGGAGAACTGGGCCCTTTTTACCCAAATTGCCTCTCTTCCCATAAAACCAATTAAATTCTATACATTGGTGCATGTTCTTTCTCACATGGACTGGAAGTGATATTCTGATCTGCTTCTTCAAAAATGTCCCAACCAAAGAGCTATCATTCTCCTCCATGAAGGCAGTACGACAGTCAGCTCTCTCACAGCTCAGCACTGTGCGGTATGTGTGGATGATACTGCAATATCCACCTAGGCTAATTTTGTTGCTGTGGCGGCCCACTGCCATGGCAGTCGAACCAGCACACCAGGCGACGAATGCAACCAGAGACCAGCAGCCCGCGCAGTGGCGCTGGCCCCAACAAGCGAACCGACAGGTGAACAGCAAGGGCAGCTAGCAACCCCAAAATGGCACTTGCTGCACAGCCAACAGACGGAGACAGCGTGCGGGGAAGAAGAGTATTATTATGCAGGAAAGTGCCTGCGCGTGGGAAACCCACTTTTGTTATGAACACTGTGACGTCAGCAAAGTGGGGGGGGGTCACAGCGGGAACAGTGCCAATCTGGGCCCGCACATCCAGGATAACCAATCAGCAGCCAGCCTCACTCAAGCCATGCCCTGGTGGTGACATGGGAGGCTGCCTATTACAGGCAGAACTGCAGTCCAATAAAGCCAGTGTCGATTACTGTCTGTTGGTGTCCGAGTCATCTTTCTACCTCGAGCTATAACCCGAGCTATAACAGTAGTGACACCGCTACAGTGGTGACCCCAACTAGTCCAAACGGTGCTTTGGACCCAACAATGGAGGAACAGCCTACAATCAACACGTAGCATTGAAGCTGTCGGGCTTCTGGACGTCACAACTGTGGGTGAGGTTCCAGCAGGTTAAGGCACTATTCGCCATTCACTGGGTCTCCACAGACAACATGCTATACTACCACGTGGTTAGTGTCCTTGATCAAGTCACTACAGCCCACATCATTGACTTCTTCCAGCAGCTTCTGGAGCAAGGGAAGTATGTGGCCATCAAGGAGCTATTAACCTGTACTTTCGAGCTCTCAAAGTGCGAGTGTGTGGCCTGACTGCTGCACATCGACGGTTTGGGGGACAGGGCCCCTTCTGCCCTCATGAGCGACATGCTTGCTCTCAGCGATGGACACACCTCTTGCCCGCTTTTCCAGCAGATCTTTCTGGAGCGGCTGCCTGGAGACATCCGGCTGCTCATCACAGAGGAAGACTTTGATGACCACAGGAGGGTGGCTACCCGAAAAGATGTTCTATGGGTGGTGAAGAGGGATGCCTGCATTTCGCTTGAACAGGTGACAGTACCTCATCAGCAATGCCCGGCCAGGAAGCCCATCAACCGACCATCCGACCGACCATCCAACCGACTGTCTGACTGACTGACTAACTGATCGACGCACCCCACCGATGAGAAGTACAGTTTCTATCATAAATGGTGGGGTACCGAGGCCCATCAATGTCACTCCCCCTGCATGTTCAGGGAAAAGCCAAGGCCGGCCGTCTTTGATGGCTGTGATGACTGGCCAACTGCATAGCTTCCTCCATATCCAAGACTCCCTGGCATTTCTTGGAGGACAGTGGGGCACAGTACAGCATCCTTCCACCATCCAGCCTAGAAGCCCACAGCAGCAAGGTAGGCCGAGAGCTTCGAGCAGCAAACTGCTCCAACATATGGATATTTGGCATCCGTACAATTCCCCTCCACTTTGGGGACGGACAATTCACCTGGAAGTTTACGATGGTGGCTGTCCAACAACCATTACTGGGTGCTGATTTCCTGAGCCAACTTGCTACTGGTGAACTTTAAGGGACGTCGGCTGGTACATGCCTAGACATTTCAGATATTCTCGCTCAAGGGCATCAAACTTACTAAAACTCATCTACACTCAGTGAGTACTGCCAACAACAAATTCCCTCAAGTCTTAGTGGAATTCCCCTCCAGCACTACTCCCCATTTCAACTCGGCAGAAACCAAACATGGGGTGAGACACCAAATTATTATAGAAGGCCGTCCTCTCCACACCAGGGCACGATGCCTTCACCCAGAGAAACTCAACTTGGCTAGAGAAGAGCTTAACGAGGCCAACACACCCAACAGATATCCCGTGACACATATCCAGGACTTCACCGCTAATCTGCAAGGGGCATGGATATTCTCTAAGGTGGACTTCACCAGGGGTTATCATCAGATCCAATGTCATTCCAAAAACTGCCATTATAACCCCCTTTGGATTGTTCAAATTCATCTGCATGCTATTTGGGCTGAAAAACGCGGCTCAGACTTTCCAAAGGTTGACGAACGCAGTGGGCCAGGACCTGCCCTTTGCTTTCGTCTACCCTATGACATTTTAATAGCCAACCACATTGGCACCAAGCATGCCATTCACTTAAGGCTATTGTTGTCCAGACTAAGTGAGTTTGGTTTAACCATCAATCTGGCCAAATGCTAGTTTGGCTGAGAGCCAATTGATTTCCTGGACCATCACATTGACCAACATAGGGCCAGGCCATTACCCACCAAAATGGATGCTATTCGTTCCTTCCCAAGACCAACGACTGTGAAGGAGTGGTCTGCATAGTGAGTCCTCTATTTCCCCTCATGGCAGGGCCCAGTAAAGACATTCAATGGACCCAGGAGGTGACCGAGGCTTTCCAGGCAACAAAAAGATGCCCTAGCCAAAGCTTTCCTTCATGTGCATCCCAGGACAGATGGCCCAACCACTTTCACAGTGGACATCTCCAGCACAGTGGTCGAGGATGTACCTGAGCAACTGGTCAATGAACAGTGGCAGCCACTGGCCTTTTTCAGTAAACATCTCAATCACCAGAGCTCAAGTACAGTACCTTTGATAGGGAGCTGTTAGTGTTACACCTGGCAATTTGGCATATCCATTACCTCCTGGAGGGCAGTAAGTTCAAAATTTACACAGACCACAAACCACTTCCCTTTGCTTTCAACAAGGTGTCAGACCCATGGTCAGCCAGGCAACAGCAGCACCTGTTCTATATATCTGAATTTTTGATGGACATTGAACATATTGCTGGCAAATCCAATGTGGTAGCTGATGCCCTATCCCGTCCAGGTATCCTAGCAGTGCATGACCCCGCCCTGGGTATTGACTATGCAGCCCTGGCAGATACGCAGCAAGCAGACCCTGACATACTGGCATACTGGACAGCACTTACTGGCCTGCAACTGGAGGACATCCAGATTGCCCTAGGTAACTACACGCTGTTCTGCAACACCTCGACTGGTAAACTGTGCCCTGTCATTCCAGTTGCATGGAGGAGGCGAGTTTTCAATTCGATCCACAATTTGGCTCACCCTGCTCTCAGGACTACAGTTAGAATGGTGGCCAACAGGTACGTCTGGCACGGCCTCCATAAAGAGGTCACTCAGTGGGCCAAAACATGCACTCAGTGCCAGGTATCCAAGGTCCAGACCCACATTGAAGCCCTTCTGCAGCCTTTCGAACTAGCATGCTGCTGTTTTAGCCACATTCACATAGACATTATGGGGCCCCTACCTGTATCCAGAGGTGCACATTATCTATTGACCATGGTCGACCAGATGACTAGATGGCCAAAGGCAGTGCTGCTACTTGAAATCACTACAGAAACATGCACGGGCATTACTAAACACCTGAGTGGCATGTTTCATGGTCCCTGAACACTTAACATCTAACGGGGGGCCAATTCACTTCCAACCTGTGGACCGCCTTAGCAAATGCCCTGGGGACTCAACTCCACCACACCACAGCATACCACCCGCAGGCCAACGGGCCTGGCGGATAGGTTCCACAGGCTCCTGAAGACAGCTCTGATAGCCTGTCTCACCAGACCAAACTGGGCAGACAAACTCCCTTGGGTCCTGGTAGGCAACTGCTCCACCCCAAAGGAGGATCTCAAAGCATCCTCTGCCGAGTTGGTCTATACCACGCTCCTAGTCATCCTGGGCAAATTTGTGGGCGCTTCCGAGAACTTGGGGGAGCTCCCAGCAGCTACATTGTCTTGTCTGTGCGAGTGCCTGGGCTCACTGGCCCCAGTTAAGCCCAGAGCTCACAGGCAAGCCAGCACCTTTGTTCCAAAAAACTTTGCAGACTATCACTACATTTCTGTCCGATGCGGGGCCCAGCAGTCACCCCTTCACCAGCCTTATGAAGGGCCATACACAATGGCTCTATCTACATGTTGGACATTGGTGGCAGGGAGGAGATTTTCATGCTCAACTGGCTGAAACTGGCCCACTTGGATGTTAACCAGCCAGTTACTCACCTGACCCCACGGTGCAGGGATTGGCTGCCAAAAAAAGTGCCCTGGTCGCCAGTTCTGGGGGGGGGGGGGGGTGGGTCATGTAGCAGCCCGCGGCCCACTCCACAGGCTGACACGGCAAGCAGTCGTTGAACACAACAATCGGCCAGACAGCAAGCAGGATGATACGTCCACTCCCATAAGCTGCAGGAATAGCGGTCGAATTGGCCAATTACAGCCAGCAGATCACAGGGGGTCCAATCCAGGCATCCAGGACAACCAATCAGCAGCTGGCCTTTCTCAAGCCACGCCCGGTGGTGACACGGCCAGCTGCCTATAAAAGACAGAGCTGCAGCCCAATAAAGTCAGTGTCGATTGCACTCCCTTGGTGTGCGAGTCTTTCTACCTCGAGCTATAACCTGAGCTATAACTAGCAATCCCACTACAGCCCACATTGGTCAGGGCATTGAGGACAAGAGTTTGGGCATCATGTTACAGCTGAACAAGACAATGAGAAGGCCACATTTGCAGTAATTTTGTGCAGTTTTGATCACCTAACAACAGGAAGGATATCAATAAGATTGAAAGAGTGCGGAGGACATTTACAAGGATATTAGTAGGAATTAAACAACTGAGTTACAGGGAAATGTTAATCAGGTTAGGACTTTATTCCCTGGAGCGTAGAAGAATGAGAGGAGATTTAATAGTATACAAAATCATAATGGGTATAGATAGAGTAAATGCAAACAGACCTTTTGTACTGAAGATAGGAGAGATAAAACAACAAGACAACATGGGTTACGGTTAAAGTGGAAAAGTTTAAAAGGAACATTAATGGGAATCGAAGGGTGCAGAATGAGCTGCCAGCTGAATTCATAAATGCAGGCTCAATTTTAACATTCAAGGAAAATTTGGGCATGTACATGCATGGGAGGGGAATGGAGGGACATGATCCGGGTGCAGTTCAGTGGAACTATGCAGAATAATAGTTTTGCACAGACTAGAAGGGCCAAAAGGCCTGTTTCTGTGCTATAATATTCTGTGTATCTATGGTTCCGTAGTGGCTGCTACACACACAGAAACACACCACAGGACACGGTGGAGGTTTCAATTGAACTGTTTATTTGAATTTCGCGCGTGCCCTTTTAAGGCCAACAGGAGTTCTGCACTGCGCGGTGGTGACATCATCACATTGCCCGGGGCACGAGCTATGGACTAAGCCACGAGGTAATTAGTGAGCCCCGACGGCACCATCTTACTGCAGCTGCCCCGCCAGTGTGGTGATAGAAGCGAGGCCGGTTCGCTAGAAGCGATGTGCGCTGCCACACAAACCCACCCGAAACTGGCATATGCATCTCGCCGCTTGGTGGCCAACCCCTTCACTTAGGTTGGGCTGTCCTCACGGGCTAATCTAAGTCCACGTGCATTGGCTTCAGTCTGTCAAATGTGAATAACTCCTCCCTGCCCTCAATGTCCTAGGTAAAAGTCTTTCCCGACCTGTGTAGGACCTTGTACAGGCCCTCAAATGGGCGTTGCAGGGGCGTGGAGTGCGGGCCACGCTAGACAAAAACAAAATCCACTGAGACCACCTCCTTGGGAATGTTTGCTGGGTGTTTGCTGTGATGGGTTGGGGGTGGGGGTAACAATGAGGTGAGCCTGTTGAGGAGGTCTGCGAGGAGGGTTGGGTTCTCACCTCCGGATCCTGCACCCGTCCCGAGGAACTCTCCTGGCAGTGACAACGGTGCAGCATGGATGAGTTCCGCATATGAAACTTGGAGTTCCTCCTTCAGACCTATTCGAATGCCAAGCAGGACCCACGGCAGTTCGTCTGTCCAATTGGGTCCTTTTAGCCGCGCCATGAGAGGTGCCTTGAGGTGCCGATTGAAGCGCTCTACAATGCCATTCACCTGGGGATGATAGGCTGCGGTGTGGTGCAGCTTGATCCCCAGGCGGTTTGCCAGTTGCACCCAGAGGGCGGAGATGAACTGGGCGCCCCTGTCGCTGATCATATGAGCTGGGACGCCGAACTGGGTGACCCAGTTAGCGAGCAGGGCTCTGGCGCAGGACTCGGCGGATGTGTCTCTGATGGGGATGGTTTCCGGCCACCTCGTCGTCCGGTCGACCACAGTCAGGAGGTAGCGGGCATCCCTGGACATCGGTAGGGGCCCCACTATGCCAATGTGGATATAGTCAGACCTTCTGAATGGCGGGTCAAAATGTTGTAGTGCTGGACTTTAGAGGCTTGGCATGCATACAATTCCTCACCATCTGGGCCACATTTTTTAAAATCCATGCCAGACGAAACATTCCACCACCACACATAATGATGTCTTGATGGAGGGGTGGACTAGGACGTGGACCATCCGGAATGCCTCCTGCCTCCATTGCTGGCGGACCATAGGCTGCGGTGAGCCGGTTGAGACGTCGCACAGTTTCATGTCGTGGCTGCCTGGTAGCTTCAGGTTCTCGAGGCGCAGGCTGGTAATGGCAGTTCAGAAGGCCTGTGTCTCTTCATCCCCTCTTTGGGACTGAGCTAATTGGGCATAGTTCAAGCCAGGGGATGTTGTAGATGGTGGGTCTGAAGAGCACGTCAGCAACATTGTCCTTACCCGCCCGGTATAGGATGTCGATGGTGAATTCCAAGATGTAGGAAAGGTGCTGCTGCTGGAACGCCGAACAAGTGTCCTTTGCCATGGCGAGGGCCTGTGTGAGTGGATTATGGTCTGTGAAGGCGGTGAAAGGCCTGTCCTCCAGGAAGGAGCGGAAGTGCCTGATGGAGAGGTACAGGGCCAGGAGCTCCCTGTCGAAGGTATTGTATTTCAGCTCAGGAGGTCGGAAGTGCTGGCTGAAGAATGCTAGCGGGTGCCACTGTCCCGATGGCTGTGGTGGAAATGTCCACTGAGAGTGCTGTATGGGCGTCGGGCCGTGGGTGGGCCAGTAGAGTGGCACTAGTGAGGGTGTCTTTGGTTTAGGTGAAAGCTGTCTCGGCCTCCTTCATCCACTCGAGGGTCTTCTGTTTCGCCGAGATCAGGGTGAACAGTGGACGCATTATGCGTGCGGCTCCCAGGATGAAGCGGTGGTAGAAGTTAACCAACCCAGTGAACTCCTGCAGGCCCTTGACCGTGTCTGGCTTGGGGAACTGCTGGATGTCCTTGAACTTGTCCTGTGATGCTGCTGCCCCATGTGCAGTGATGGTATGGCTCAGAAACTGTAGCGACTCCTTCCCGAACTGGCATTTGGCCACATTGACAGTGAGGCCAAATTCCACCAGACAGGTGAACAGTGTGCGGAGATGGGTCTTGTGCTCATTGTGATTTTGACTGGCGATGAAAATATTATCGAGATAAATGAACACAAAATCCAGGTCTCTACCCACTGCATCCATGAGCCGCTGGAACGTTTCGGCTGCATTCCTCAGGCCGAAAGGCATCCACAGGAATTCAAAAAGGTCAAACGGGGTGATGATGGCGGTTTTGCCAATATCCTCTGGGTTTTCGGGGATTTGGTGGTAGCCACTCACCAGTTCGACATACGAGGAAATTCTGGTGCCATGCAAGTTGGCCGTGAAGTCCTGTATGTGGGGGATGGGGTATCGGTCAGGCATGGTTGCATCGTTGAGCCAGCAGTAGTCCCCACACGGGCGCCAACCCCCAGAAGCCTTTGGGACCATGTGCAGGGAGAGGCCCAGGGACCGTCCTACCTGCAAACTATGCCGAGTTCTTGGAGGCGGCAGAACTCTTTCCTGAGCTGCAGCTTCTCCGGCATCAGTCATCTGGTCTTTGGCATGGAGTGGAGGGCCCTGTGTGGCAATGTGGTGGAGGACACTGTGCTGAGGAATCGTGGCGGTGAATTGTGGCTGTAGGATGGTGGGAAACTCATCCAAGATGCGGGATTACTCATTTTTGGGCATGCAGACGGTGACCATCGCCAGGCCATGTGCGCTGGACAACTCAGTCAGAGGGTCTGGAAGGTGAGTGTGTATGAGTCTCTTGCCCTTCAGGTCCACCAGCAGGCTATGCACCTGTAGGAAGTCGGCTCCCAGCAGCGCAGTGCCCATGGTGGCCAGCAGGAACTTCCAGCAGTACTTGTTGGGTCCGAGGTGTACCTGAATGCTTCGCGTGCCAAAAGTCCTTATGTCGGTGCTGTTCGCTGCCCGCAGGGTTGGGCCTCGTGGTCTCATGCGGGATTCAAGGGCAGTCAGGGGAAGCATGCTCAATTCCGCTCCGGTGTCCACCAGGAAACGCCGTCCATTGATCTTGTCGACCATGTGCAGGAGGCTGTTCATGTGGCCAGCCGTCGCAGCCATCAGTGGCGACTGTCCTGGTTGTTTCCCTGGTATGAGCAGGGCTGCTGGCACTTGTGGGCTTGGGCTTCCCAGCGTTGGTGGTAGAAACAGCAGGTAGTTTGGTGGTCTTCCTGCTTCTGCCTGGGGGTGGGCTGTGGTCAGCTGGGTCTAGGGCGGGTGACCTGATTCAGGGCGCCTCGTTCTCCTGTTTGGTTCTCCTCAGCACGTCAGCATGGGCTGCGACCTTTCAGGGGTCCGAGAAATCCTCGCCTGCCAGTAGGAGCTGGATGTCTTTGGCATTTGTTCCAGGCAGGGTTTGTGGCCTTCCGCCAGTGCGAGCATTTCATCCATTCGAGTGGAAGAGTCTCTGTCCCCCAGACCATCAAGATGCATCAGCCAGGCCACATGCTGCCAACGGGAGAGACTGAAGGTGCCAAGGAGGAGGTCTTTGAGGGTGACATACTTGTCCTCCTCTGGTGGATCGTGGTCGTCCACTCTGGGCATGGTTTCTTCATCGTGGGCGTTCACCATATGGTAGAACATCATGGAGTCAGAGATGATCTGTCTGAGATGAAACTGCGCCTCTGCCTGCCCGAACCATGTGCGAGGACAATGGGTCCAAAATGGGGGGGGGGGGGGGGAAGCTTCACAGCCACAGCACTGATCACCGACTGATCCATAGTTGGAGACCAGATAACGTCTGAGCTCTGCGAGGTCACCAATGTAGAGGCTGCTACTGTTACAAGATCAACCCAGCAACTACAAAGAAGGCATATCACACAGGGGTAAAGATGAACAATTACTTTATTAACCAAAAATTAACCTTCAAACTTTAATTCAAAATCCCCCCTTTTATAACAATGTCCACTGGTTACTATGCAAATCTCCATAACAGTGTAAAACTAATAAATTCCCCAACCTAAATATAACATATGTAATTAAAGTCTAAGTTATATTTCCAACCAGCCCACAGAAAAAAACTTTGACTCAAAACAAACACAAGACTCACAAAACTTCGATCTCAACTGAAGCAAAGATCATCAACAAAATTCAGTTTGTTTGGTAAACTGAAGCCAAAAGATCTTTGAGAGAGAGAGAGAGCACAAAATTCGAAGGTGTCTTGTGTTGCTTGCAGAGAGAGAGGAACCACTGGCTTGGTCCAGATCCTTCTGGCTGGCTTTGGAATGTTCATCCTTTTTGAAATCCCAACATTCTAAACTGTCCTCCAGACCATGAATCATGCTCTGGGCCTTCTTCCACTCCACAGCACCCCCAGTGGTGGTTTATTGTCCAAGTCCAGAAATTTTTAGATCATTTTCTGCACATGCTCAGTCCGTCTCCCACTCTCTTGCAGTCCACTTTGACCTTGGCTCTCTAAGGCAAACTGTCACTTTTTACATAAAACCACACAACACATAGGCCAATACACAACACAGAATACTACACACACAGAAACACACCACATGACAC
Source organism: Narcine bancroftii (assembly GCF_036971445.1). Taxonomy (NCBI): domain Eukaryota; kingdom Metazoa; phylum Chordata; class Chondrichthyes; order Torpediniformes; family Narcinidae; genus Narcine; species Narcine bancroftii. The sequence goes on along the minus strand of NC_091471.1, from coordinate 109,808,558 downwards.
GATGGAGATTTCAGTTGAACTGTTTATTTGGATTTCACGCAAGGCCCTTTAAGGCCAATGGAGTGTGAGCTGTGGCCTAAGCCACAAGGTAATCAGTGAGCCCTGACGGCGCCATCTTCCTGCAGCTGCCCCACCAGCGTGGCGATAAAAGCGGGGCCGGTTCACTACAAGCGATGTGCGCCACCACAGTTCTATGTTTCTGGACCAGAAGGCTTGGTTTTTACAGAGAAATTGGATGGAATAAGACTTCTTTCCCTAGAGCACGATGGCCAACCTTTGAATTTTTAATTTAGACATACAGCATGGTAACAGTCCATTTTGGCCCACGAGTACATACTGGGGGTGTAGGTTAATTAAGCATCACAAGCTCATGGGTCAAAATGGCCTGTTACCTTGCTGAATGTCTAAATTAAAAATTAAAAGGTTGGCCACTCCTTCTTAGAACATTGGAGGCTGATTTGTGCCCTTATAGAAGTGTACCACCATGATGGACATAGATAAAGTGAATGGCAGCAGTCTTTTTCCAGTGTAGAAAGTCTAAAACCAGAAGCCATTCATTTAAGGTGAGTGGGGAAAAATTTTAAATGGACCTGAGGGATAACTTTTTTCATACAGAAGGTAGTGCATATATGGAACAGGTTGCCAGCAGAAGGGTAGAGGCTGGTACAATGACAAAATGTAAAAGATATTTGGACAGCTACATGAACAGATAAGGTGTAGGAGGATATTGGCCAAATGGGACAAACTCAGCCTCAAACAGCAACTTGCTTGGCATGGACAAGTTGGGGCGAATGACCTATTTCTGTGCTGTATAGATCTATGACTCCTAATTGAGGAAAAATGTTCCAATCATGGCAGTGACATTTTCAGGGCATTTGAGGATCTACTTCTCAGGATGTTTTCTTTCACCTGTTAGAGCAGCTCAAAGGTTTACTTATTTAGCTGACCAAATATTGAAAATGTGGAAAATAAACTAAATTTGGGGGGGGGGGGGGGAAGGAGCAGTAAAGAAAGGGCTCTCCTGTTTATTTTGCTCTAAGACACTCAAATATTCCATCTAAATTTGACTGACAAATAACTCCTAACAGAGTTGGATCTAATGCAGTTCCCCCAACACAAACCACAACAATTTGGCTCTTCATCCAATGAAACTGAAAATTGATGGCTTGGGTTTTATCAGTTGTGATAGTACAGACCTATCACCAATGTATATAGTTACAGTATCTAGAGTGTAATGACTGAGCTTACAGCGATTGGCTGAGAGCTTAGCCACGCCTACTGTCTGGGCCTTAAAGGGTTGTGTCGCTAGCCAGGTCGGATCATTCCGGACTGGTCGGCCACCTGTGAAGAGGTCCTGTCTTTCGCTAATGAAATTGTAGAGCTTGTCGAAAGAACCAAAGACTTGTTGATCCAAACCAAGGCTTTTATTAGCAAAAGACAGGAGCTCTTCACAGGTGGCCGACCAGTCCGGAATGATCTGACCTGGTTAGGGACACAACCCTTTAAGGCCCAGACAGTAGGCGTGGCTAAGCTCTCAGCCAATCACTGTAAGCACAGTCATTACATTACTCTAGATACTGTAACTATATACATTGGTGATAGGTCTGTACTATCACATCGGTAACATATAATGTAGGTTTTGGTAGAAGGTACGGGGGAGCTTTAACTCTTTTTGATGCTTACCTTGTATATCTCAGGTCCCCAATGCAGAGTAATTTTAATTAGCAAGGTAGGTTTCAGTTTGACAATGACCACTTCTAAGCAAGCTGCAGAAATAGGTGGGTCTTATCTATCACACCAGGGAGGGGTGTCTCTTATTTACAAGTGGCCTGATTCGCAATGCCTGTTGGTGGAACAGGATTTCAATTTTTCATTTCTATGCTGCCAGATTTGGGGCAGGAGCATGAATAAAAAATTAGTCTGATATTCTGCCCAAATATGAATAATTTTCTGCAGTGACAGTTTAAGATCTAATGCTTTGGAAAGTTATAATTTATTACCATGCTTTATTTAATTTTCCTAAATTCAATTGAATTGATGTAGTAGATGACAAGAAACAAATGGTGATAGGCAAAAAGGTTACTGATACAGGCAAAATTGTAATTTACGGTTTCGGATTGACTGGGTAGTCTAATATTTACATCATAACTAATAAGGAAACCTTTAATTTAACAATGCATTTGCCAATGTGTGACACAAATTTGTTAATTATGCTTTCATAAATATTTTTACAGTCATCTATGTTTCATGAAATCATTTTAAGAGAGAAGAAACTAAAATTATAATTTTATTTTACTGACCAAAGCTATAAAAGTTGGAAGAGATATTGAATCAAAATTATATTTTAAATTACTTTTTCAGAAACATAACCACCAAATATATTATTTTTGAAACACAAGATTTCAGCATAAAATTAACAAAACTATTAAGATACGGTTTGATTAATCAGAGACAAATATCAGAGGTTGCTTGCACATCAAACATAAATGTAATGGAGTATATTTCTCCATTCTTCCATCAAAGTTAAATTGCTGCAGTTGCTATTCCATTTTTAAAATTCTGATGAAAGTTATCAATTTGAATTGTTTTTCCAATATGCCCCTTTAAACCTTTCTGGATCAATAGAAATTGAGAAGTGAGCTCTGAACTGTTCACTGCAGAAGCAGAACCATTGAATTCAAGATTTAAATTAATTTCTATTAAGCTGTGCCAATGTGACTTACAGCACAGATGTCAAATCTACTAAATGGTTCACACATTCTCAGGCAAACAATCTACACATGAAGCAAGGGACATGAACATGATGCTCATTTTTCTCAGTTTAATGTTGCCTTTTGAAAGCTGTACATTATAGTCAGCAAAAATATCCTTCATATAGAGGGGCTTCAAGATCACCTCTATTTTTAACGAGGAATTCTAAAGGCAGTTTAAGAGATTTTTGATTGAGAACAGTAAATAAATAGCAAGTTCTATATTTTGGGAATGAATTAACAGAACAAATATAAAATGATGAGAAAGAAGACACAGGTTGAGATTACACTGTTTTTAATGTAGTAAACAAATATTCAAAGGTCACAATTATGAGATTTCCATAAAAATTGTAATAACAGCATTCTTGGATGTGTTTTTGTGTTTTAAATGTTTTTAAACAAGTCTCCCTATTTGGACAGAATTTGGAGTACTATGGAACCTTCATGTCAGATTAATGTTTGCATAATTGTGAATGTAGATTTCTAAGGGCTGTTTTTACTGATTGCTAGATTTTTTCAGATATTTTTGTTCCAATATATATGTTACCATGCAGCAAGCTGATGTGTTGTATCTGAACACACACCAGAACTGACCTTTGCTGTATGATCCACTATAGGCAGGCACAAAGTCTCACATCAATTTACCAGGATTGGATGTGGCATCTTGTGGTTAATTTGATTTAGGAAAAGATGCACCTGGCCCTCCATTTCCCCAAGGGTTGGGGAGGGGGTCTGGGGCCTTAAAAATCGTCATCCATCTGAGTGGTCCATGTGTCTTTCAAGTGCTGAACAGTTTATCTTCATTCTCCAAGTTTTAACCCTTATTGTGTCGTGCACACATTCAATTCACACACTGCAGTTAAATTTACCAAACATTTTCTGAAACTTCCTGACATAATCATACATCTGTGTGAACTCAGAGAAAAACACTAAACTCGTCAAGCAATATTTGAGCCCATAAAACATGAGAAATAAAAAGCTAACGTCCAAAGGAGGTTAAATCAACATAGAAATGATTGAATGTAATGGAGTAATGGGCAGCTGTTTCTCTCTCTCTCACACACTCTCTCTTTCTCACTCTCTCTCTCTATTTTCTTTCACATACACACAAACACACACTTTCTTGCTATATATGAAGGACATAATGGATCAGAATCAGAATTTATTGTCCTGAACAAGTCACGAAATTTGGTGTTTTGCAGCAGCATGGAGCAAACGTTCATATAAAACCATTTTACAACAATAAATTTTATAAAAGTTCACAAAAAATAAGGCCGTGTCTTCAGTTTATTGATGATTCAGGAATCTGATGGCAGTGGGGAAGAAGCTGTCCTTGTGCCACTGAGTGCTCATCTTTATTTTCCCCAATAGTAGCAGAGTGGAGAGGACATGCCTGGGTGGTGGGGGCCTTTGAGGATAGAGGCTGCTTTCTAAAGATGCTGCCTCTTGTCGATGTCCTTGATAGAGTGAAGACTGGTGACCATGGTGTCACAGGCCGAGTTAACAATCCTCTGGAGTTTATTCTTGTTTTGTCTTGCCTCCATACCGGACAGTGATGCCTCCATACCAGCCAGAATGCTCTGCACGGTACACCTATAGAAATTTTCAAGTCTTCAGTGACATGCTGAATCTCCTCAAACACCTCAGAGAGTATAGCCACTGGCAAGCCTTCTTTGTGATTAGAGACTCCAACCAAGACAGATCCTCCAAGATGTTGACATCCAGGAATTTGAAGTTCTTGACCTTCTCCACTACTGAGCCCATGATAAAGACTGGGTCATGTTCCTCTGACTCCCTCCTGAAGTCCACCATCATCTCTTTGATTTTGCTAATGTTGAGCGCAAGGTTGTTGGTACAAGATAGCTGATCTATCTCCCTCCAGGACGCTTCCTCCTTGCTGTTGGTGATTCTGCGACAACTGTGGTGTCATCGGCCAATTTGTAGATAGCAGTGGAACTGTGCCTGGCTACCCCTTCATGGGTGTATAATGAGTAGAGCAGTGGGCTCAGTATGCTTCCTTGAGATGCACCTGTGTTGATAGTCAGTCGGGTGGAGATGTTGTTTTCAATTCGTACTCTTTGTTGTCTTCCGATGAAGAAGTCAGGGATCTGGAGAGGGGGGGAGGTGCAGAGGCCCAGTGTTTGAAGCTTGTTGACCAGCCCTGAGGGAATAACAGTGTTGAAGGCTGAGCTGTAGCCAATGAAGAGCCACCATATGTATGAGTTGCTGTTTTCGAGGTGATCCAGAGCCGAGTGGAGAGCCAGCAATTGCTATATATAAATGACAGGATAGCAAACCACTCAAGGAGTTCAGGTGAGTTCATTATCCCCAGAGATTTATTGTCATTTGAATATCTTAGTGGTTTTGAGAGGATGATTTATCATGATAAAACTTTTTAAAATAGCCTGCACTATATTTCAGAAACTGTTTTTTGCTTTATGTTCCTGTTTGAAAATGAACACAAAACAAAAATGGCACCAATTTAAATCCAGAGAATGAGAATAATCTGATTTCAATGCTTGCCTTAAATTGGTACTAATCATCTATTTCCTGTTTGAACATAGAAGGATTGAGGTCAAGACTGGCTGCCACCAGAACTGGAAATTGGCATAGTAAATAGAGTGCAGGGACCTGAGAGAGTCAGCCTAGCAGTGAGTTAGGCTTTGGCTACTTGTTGTTGAAGGTGCTACAGACCTGTGCAGGGAATGAAAGAGAGCGGCAGTTCAAGGCAGGGGGCATCCAATGATTCTTTGCTACTCCTTGTGGAAAACTCCTGCTCCTGGAAAAAACAAAGTTAACATACCTCAACCATCTCACTCCATGACATATTGCCTGGCATCTCTGGATGCTGAACCAACAGGATCTTCCCATTTTGCTCACACAAGAATATCTCAGCCTTGACTCAAATAACATGAGTAGGACCAGAAGGAAATTAGGTTGATATGTTGACTTACTTGATTTTAACCTCAGCACACACTGTTCAACTGATGTATTATAATAACGGGGGTTATTATAACAGTCTGCAGTGTGACTATCACATTAAAAGGATGCACTTTGGTTCTTAAAAATTTATTATAAAGACATATGGCTGCTTGAAGAGGGAGCACCTTGAGACCTTGGCTGATTCTGGGAAGGAACAGAGGAATTTGATGAGTGCCATGGGAACCTGAATATTCAGGCATGTTTATGGAGAACTTATGACAAGTGCATTTTGTCTGAATGTAGTTTTTCAAATAAAGAATATGTCATGCTGCTATTTTAAGCATAGTTTGCAATCCATTGGCAAGGCAGGAACGAGACAGGTTGCACAAGGCCATCCTTTGTAAATGTCAATACGGTTGACCAGTCATTGGAGAAAGTCAGATGAGGCAGTGAACTATTCCCCTGCAAGGGAGGAGCATCATTAAGGTTTACGAATGCAGCATGGCAAGAGATGGCTGATGGCAGGAACAGCAGTAGCAGTCATTGTGACAAAGACTTTGAAGAAACATGGAATGAAGTTTAATGCCAATATCAAAATGAGTCTATTGGCTTATTCTCTACGTAACTTCAATGTACAGATGCATCAACATTCTTACATGCTGCGGCTAAACAGACATGTAAGGGACACCAACAGCGATTACCAAAATATATGAGATAGAGTTTAGAAATAATTAAATAAATGTTCATAGTTACAGTCAGTGGAAAGAAAAAAGGGTGACAGATCGTTTGGTGGTCTCGAAGCTGTTTATGGTTATGGTTAGGGCAATACTTAGAAGTTCAAAAACGATATCTGTTGGATGAAAACTTGTGAATTTTGTTCTTGAATTTAGCAGTGCTGGACTTCAGGCAAACCTTTTTCCCCAAGGTAGCAGTGAGAAGAGGTTATGACCAGGGTGATGGGGGTCCTTTATGACGATGACTGTTTCTTGAGGCAGAACCTCACATGCATATTCTCAATTAATGGAAAGTCAGTGCCCATAATACTAAATGAAGGGTCTGATGTGTTATTAACAATGGTTTGACCACATTAATCCCATCTTTTAAAAGAAGTCTGGGGTGAAGAAGGTTCTATGTCCATCACAGATTCAGTCTGTCCAGTGGTCTTGTCCACTGTTTGACTGTCAGAGCACCAGCTGTGGCTCAGCTGTTGACTCTTAGATGGACTGGTCATTGTCAGTGGGTGGGGTGTCTGGTGACTGAACTGAGGCATTTGGGGTAAGGCTGGGGTAGGGTGACATTGGATGGTGGATGTACTGGTTGATTGGCTGGGGTCCCGGGGTCTCCTGCATATGCCAGGTCCTTGGCAGACAGTGTCCTCACACGCATCCGGGTATGCCACATAGGCGTATTGGGGGTTGGTGTGGAGGAGGTGAACCCTCTAAACCAGTGGTTTGGCTTCTCACATGCTTCCAGATCAGGACTGGCCCTGGGGATGTGAACCATGATGGCAGCATGGTCCCCGATGTGGACTTCTTACGGAGGGGAAACAACCTTTCATGAAGGGTGGCATTGGTGGCAGTGCACAGGAGGGATCTGATTACATGGAGCACCTCAGGGAGGACCTCTTGCCAGTGGGAGACAGGCAGGCCTTTTGACCTCAGGGTGAGGAGGATGGCCTTCCCGATGGTGGCATTCTCCCTTTCTACCTGGCTGTTCCCTCTGGGGTTGTAGCTGGTGTTTCTGCTCATGGCAATACCTCTGGCCAACAGATATTGACGTAGCTCATCGGTTATGAAGGAGGACCTCTAGTCACTATGACTATAGCATGGGTATATTCATAACAATAGGATGAAGAGATTGCGCAAGACTTTAAATCCAGGCAGGGAATGGCAAAGGGGAAATGTGTACTCATCAATGATGTTGAGGAAGCACATGCTATGGTTCAAAGAGGGCAGGGGCCCCTTGAAATCCATGCTAAGGTGCTCAAAGGGGCAGGTGGTCTTAATCAGGTATGACCTGTATGGCTGGTAGAAGTGTGGTTTGCACACAGCACTGACCTGGCAGTTTCCGGTCATTGACTTGATGTCCTCAGCCAAATAGGGAAGGTTTTGGGCTTTGATGAAATGGAAGAGCCTGGTAACCCCGGGGAGGCAGAGGTTGTTGTGGAGGGCTTGAGGTTTCCGGGCCGGTACAAGGTATCATAGTTGTAGGTGGAGAGTTTGATCCTTCACCTCAGAACCTTGTTCTTAATTTTACCCCACTGCTTGTTATTGAACATAACAGTGACTGTACATTGGTCAGTCAGCAGCGTAAATTGTTTACCGGCAAGATAGTGCCTCCAGTGCCATACCACCTCAAAGATGGGCTGGACTTCCTTTTTGATGGAGTAGTGCTGGATCTAGGTGCCTTGGAGGGTGCAGGAGAAAAATGCTACAGGTCTGCCCACCTGGATAAGTGTGGTGGCCAGGGCAAAGTTGGACGCATCGCTCTCTACCTGGAATGGGGTGGATTCGTCCACAACATGCATTGTGCCCTTGGCAATATGCCTTTGATGCGGCTGAAGGCCTCACGGGCCTCTGCTGACAGGGGAAAGGATGTGATTTTTACAAGGGGGCAGGCCTTATCCACATAGTTGGGACCCACTGGGCAAAATAGGAGAAAAACCCAGGCACATTTTCAGGGCCTTGAGGCTGTGGGGAAGTGGGATCTCCAACAGGGGGCTCATATGGTCAATATCAGGGCCAATAACTCCATTCTCCATGATGCAGCCGAGTATAGCCAGGAATAATGTGCAGAATACACAAATGAGATTAAGGCTTTTGCCTATTCCGGAGGTTGCTATCATGGTCCTGCAGATTGTGGCCACAGATAGTGATATTGTCGAGGTAGGGGAATGTGGCCAGCAGCTTGTGCTCATCCACCATTCAGTCCATCTCCCTCTGGAAGAAAGAGACTCCTTTGGTGACTCTGAAGGGGATCCTCAAAAAGTTGTAGAGGTGGACATCCACCTCAAACGTGGTTTACTGGCAGTCCTCCAGCAGATAGGGAGTTGGTGGTATGCCGACTTTAAGTCAATGGTGGAAAATACCCAATATTGGGCGATTTGATTTACCATGTCAGGTATATGAGGATGGGGTATGCGTCCAGTTGCATAAACCTGTTAATGGTCTGACTGTAGTCGATAACCATTTGGTATTTTTCCTCACTCTTAACCACCACTACCTGAGCTCTCCAGGGCCTGGTACTGGGTTTAATGATCCCTTCGGTCAGGAACTATCTGACCTCTGATTTGATAAAGGCCCTGTCCCCAGAGCTGTATCACCTGCTCTTGGTGACGAAGGGCTTACAGTCGGGGGTGAGGTTGGAGAACAGAGGTAGCGGTGAACCTGGAGGATTGAGAGCCCACGGGTCATGCGCAGTGGATGGATCGCAGGTTGCTGGTTGTACACACTTGGAGAGGAGGGCAGGCAGTTTAAAAACTGTTGGTTTCAGGCTGTGAGGGGAGGATGAGGCCCATCATATTCCATGGTGATGCTCTTAAGGTGGCAATGAAAGTCCAACCCCAGAAATACGGGCGTGCAGAGCTGCGGCATCACAAGGAGATTAGAATTTTTGTACTCTGCGCCACTCACAGTCAGTGTCATTATGCAGCTGCTGCAGATCTCTGCCGAATGGGACTTAGAGGCCATGGAGACTCTGTAACTCACTGGTCTCACTGTGAGGGAGTAACGCTGCACTTTGTCAGGGTAGATGAAGGTCTCCATGCCCCTGCTATCAAACAGGCAGCTTGTCTTGCATCCATTTACCTCTATGTCCATCAATGACCTGGTGAGCTGATGAGGACTGCTTCTGTGACTGAAGCCAGAGTAGCGTCGCTGTCCGATCTGCTGTACTGGTAAGAAGGTGGTGCCCAAGAAGGTGGTGCCCAAGATGGCAGACCCCATGGTATGCACGTGGTGCTGTTGTCGTTCGTCGAAAGTGATGTCGTCCCAGATCGTGGCCCCCCATCAGAAGTGGTGGCAGCGGCCCCACTGGCTGCATACAACACTGCTTGGGTTAGAAGGTTGCTTGGATTTGCATACCTTCGCATGGTGACTCCTCCTCCCACAGCCGGAACAGACTATGTCCTTCACCGGGCAGAGCGCTATCAATAACTCCAAAGACTAGAAGTTACCTGACTGAAAGGCTTTTATTACCATAAACAAAAGGCATGTCTCATGTTGCTGACCCGAGACCTGAGCTTGTTCTGGGGAGGGGTTATGGCATTGCCGCATTTATTTGGGGAATCAAGGGGGAGGAGCCACAGGTACAATCAGCAAGGGGCGGCCCAGCCATACACATACAAACAGTATTAACAGTGGTTCCACCACAGAGCCCAGGCCCGAAACCTTAGTTACCCTTAACTTCCTACGGATGTTGCGTGACTTGCTGAGTTTCTTCAGCATGTTTGTGTATTGTACAGGAAAGCAAATAGCATGCTTCTGTCACTTCTGTCTTAGAATTTGACTGATGTTAAATTTAGTGGCAGCCAGGGTAGGGAAAGGGAATGGTAGGAAGCTTTAACATCTCATGGGTGTTGGTGTTCTCACTCCAGGTGCCTCCACCTCCATTAATTTTACTTGTTACTACTTGACCACACAGGAACCTGAAAGTGGGCAGTGCTAAGTGTGGATGAGCTACAGTCCGTGTTGGGGTATGTTTTTGTCCCAGTTCCCAAAGATCAAGACCCATCAAGGGTCTGACCAGCACCCACCTCAAGGTAGCCACTTAAATGAAATATCAGACCACAAAGCATAATGACTTTTAGGAAGAATGTCAACAGAAACCACTGAGAGGAAGGAATTAAGTTGACAATGACTGCAAGAAATGGTTAGCGTAGTGGTTAGTGAAATGCTTTTACAATGTCAGTGTCCCAGATTCCAATCCACTGTTGCCTGCAAGGAGTTTGCATGTTCTCCCTGTGTCTGCTTTGGTTTTCTCCAGGGGCTCCGGTTTCCTCCCACTCTTCAAAACGTATGGGGGTTGTAGGTCAATTCAGGACATGATGGCTTCGTGGAAGAAAGCAGAGGTTGATGGTGGAAGGCTATTTTTTCAATTGTGGGCCTGTGACTAGTGGTGTGTCACAGAGATTGTTGCTGAGTCCATTGCTATTTGTCATCAATGATTTAGAGATGACAATATACATGGCATAATGTACAATGTAGATGACACTAGATGACAGTCTGGTACTGTAGATAGTGAAAGGAGATGCTAAAGATTGTAGCAGGATCTTAAATGGTTGGGAAGATGGGCAAAGGAATGGTTAATGGAATGTAATTCAGAGAAATGTGAGGTGTTACATTGTGGGGGGTCTAAAATGGGTAGGAGCTACACAGTGAATGATGGGATCTGGGGAGTGTTGTAGAGTGGAAGGATCTAAGAGTACAGGTAATGATACCTTGAAAGTGGCATCACAGGTAGATAAGGTGGTCAGAAAGGCTCTTGGCACATCAGTCAGAGTATTGAGAATCAAATATGTAAGGTGGTGCTGCAGTTGGATAAGATGTTGGTGAGGCCCCATTTGGAATCTTGTGTTCAGTTTTGATCATTATGCTGCAGGAATGATGTGGTCAAGCTGGAGAGGGTGCAGAGAAGATTTATGAGGATATTGCCAGGACTCAGGGGTATAGGGAGAGGATGAACAGGTTAGGGTTGAGCAGGTTAGGGCTTTATCCCTTGGAGCATAAGAAGATGAGGGTAATCTCACAGAGGTCTACAATCATGAGAGGAATAGAGAGAGTTACAGACAATTTTTTTGCCCAGAGCAAGGGAAATGGTAACCAGAGAATATCGATTTAAAGTAAGGGGAGAGAGATTTAACAGGTACCTGTGGAGTAACTTTTTTCACATAATGTATGAAACAGACTGCCAGAGGAGATGGTTGAGGCAACATTTAAGAAAAAAATTGGATGGATGCCTGGATTGGATAGGTTTAGAGGGATATGGGCCAAGTGCAGGAAGGTAGGAACAGTGTGGGTGGGACCTTCTGTAGGCATGGGAAAGTTGGGCTGAAATCCCTGTTTCCATGGTGTATGACATTATGACTCTATGATCAATAATGAACCTTAGCATTCACAAAGAAGGTAATGCATTATTTACACCTGGTAATCAAGTCATCCATCATCTGATAATAGTTCACATGCAATGTTGATTGACTCATGAGGAGTCTAGTAGTTTCTGTTATTACAAAAATTGATTTCTGCAATAACCTTCAGCATTATCGATTATTGTGTTGGAGACGCAAGACTCTCATTTCAGGTCCTCTCCCTTCAGGTGATCTTCTTACATGACCACAGTTACAAAATACATAGATTCTCCTGGAAGTTGGAGGGCATCTTTCTAGATTTACAAACCCACTCTTCTCCTCCACAGATAATCCATAACTGCTGAATACAAGAGGTTCTTTATCATGGCATCATGAAGAAAGAACGTCAGCGCCTCTACTTCCTCAGGAGTTTGCGAAGGTTGGTATGCATCGAAAACACTGGCAAATTTTCACAGATGTGTGGTGAAGAGAGTACTGACTTGCTGCATCACGGTCTGGTGTGGGGACACCGTATTGGTGCATAAAGCCCTGCAAAAAGATAATGGACACAGCCCAGGGCATCATATGCAAAACCTTCCCCACTATTAAGAACATCTATAGGAAATGCTGCCATCGGAGAGCAGCAGCAATCATCAAGGATCTACACCACCCAGCACATGCTCTGGTCTAGCTGCTACCATTAGGAAAGAGGTCTAGGTACCACAAGACTGGCACCACCAGTTTCAGGAACAGCTGCTACCCCTCCACTATCAGACTCAACAACATACTTTATCAGGGACCTATTTAAGGACACTTACTTTTGTACTTAATTGATATTTTTTCTCTCTGTATTGCACAGTTTGTTTACATTTCTTTATTTGTTTACACGTGTACATTGATTCCAGTTTTTTTTTGCACTACTAATAAGTGATAATTTTGCCTCGCCCTCAGGAAAAAGAATCTCAGGGTTGTGTGTGATGTCATTTATGTACTCTGACAATAAATCTGAAATTTGATATCATCCTGCTTTAGTTGCTTTATTTCCAACGAAGACCTCCATCTTAAAACTTGTACAGATTTTTGTAGACAAAACATATGGGAAATATCAATTTAAAATTCCACTAATTAAATCAAGAACTATGATGGAAATTTACTTTTTAAGCTTGTGAAGTGTTAAATCAATGAGATTTTCTCAGTACCTAATGATCCCGTATCCCCGAATTTCTGTTGACTCAGACTTCATTGTGCGCAATGACTTTTCATTATTTTCATTGTCTTCATAATGGCAGCCAACACATGGTTTGCAGCTTGCACTAATTGAAATTAGGTTGCAGATCCTTAATATGTTGTAAATATGACAAAACCGATCGATTTAGATCTCTGAACTTGTAATGGCATGGAGTGCAGAGGTTTGCTCAGAGGACAGGGTGTCTGCACACAATTCTATAGGAGTACAGGCATAGATTAAGGTTCTGAAACCACATTGATTAGTGGTTGCATTTATTTGATCAGATGCTCTACTGTACAATGTGGATGAAATTCTTGAAATACAAAAATGGCAATTGCTGCTCTTAATGTCACAATGTGTGGCACAAAATGTGCACTCATTTTATCCCATAAAGTCTAATTGAAGGATAAAAATAAATCATGTCTTGAAAATAATTTTGATTTTATGCCGGCCTTTCTTTCCTTAATTATACCAGTGTCCTTGAGAGTGTAATAATGCCTCCAGCCATGGATACTGGGCATGATAACGCACTCCTGAAATACTCAAATCATTAACCATTTGTATACCAGTTTTCTGAGATAAAAATTATTGGTAAAATGGCCATCATTCTTATTCATTTTATGCACATTATATTGTAGGCACTGCATCCTTAGACTGTAATGGTTTCTACTACAGTATTTATTTTCAGTGACTCACTGAAAACTATGCCTGTGGGGACAGACAGGATAGTTGGTCAGTGCAGCAGAAGGATGTGATATTTAATACTTAAGGGAGAATGGCAGAGAATGTGTGTTATTCTACGTGCTCACCATTTGATGGGTTTGTAGAGTGGATGTGTTTAGTAGGAGAATTAGTAATGGACAGGTTTTTACAGAGTGTCATTGGTGAGCCAGTCTACATCAAGTATTACTCAACATGCACTGAATTAAACTGATAAAATGTTATTTACAAGGTTCACCAATAGATTAGCACAGAGGAAATGTTACTCAGATGAGCACAAATAGACTGGAACATGGAAGCATCTCCACTTGTATTTTCAGTCATTCATTCACTTATTAATTTCAGATGCATTACAGGAATATAATTTTTCCTCCCTGTAACTTGATCCTTACAATTATGTCTTTGGCTTTGCTGTCAGAAGGAGAAAATCGACCTGCAATTGACTCATTCATTATTTTTTTTGAACCAGATAACATGGGAAGTTGAAGCGATTTTGATTTATGGTAGAACTTGCAAATACAGAATTCTTTAATTTGACCATTGAGGAATAAACGAATTTTGAAATGTTAAGTAGATCCTGCAGCATTTGTGGTGAGGGAAAATAAGTTAACAGTTCAAGTTGAAAATCAAAACAAAGGAACAAAAAAAATGACAGATACCGGATATCTGAAACAAAAACAGTACACGCTGAATACACTCAGCAGTTCAGGCAGCATCGGTGGAAAAAAAATGATAATATTTAGGATTGAAACCTCTTAATCAAAACTAGGAATGCAGGAAAAAAGCAAAGTAACACACGAAAGTCTGCAGACACCATCATTGAAATAAAAACAGAATACTGGAGAAACTCAGCAGGTCAAACTGTGTACTTTATATAGCAAAGGTACATAAGCAACTTTTTTTTTGGCTATGTATCTTTATCTTTGCTATATAAAATATGGTGTTTGACCTGCTGAATTTCTCCAGTATCATGGTTATATTTTAATGCAGGAAAAAAACATTTGTTTTTCGTTTCAGAGAAGGAGGAGGGGAAAAGATGGGTAGGTGGGGGATGTGTTCAGATAGCAGCTCGGGGTGTCATAAGGGAGAGAAAATACAGAGACAATGTGATTTGCTTTCATGTTGGTTACATTGTAGAAGTGTAGGAGACCAAAGACAGACAGATCTGCTGAAAGTAGAAGATAGGATCATTGTTTTAGAAAAAAAAAACTGTTTCATCACAAGGTCCTGATACAGGGTAGTTGTTATCCTGTTATATATTATAGCTGGAGAATCAGACATGTTGGCTATATCAAATGCCTTGCCACTGCCTTGGAGCCTTACAGAATTTATTCTTCAATGACAAATTAACTTGGTTGCCCTGACAAAACCAATAATCAAATGTTAATAGAGCATTCCAGACTACGATTGGCATGAGATACTTTTCAGACTGCAAGTAATACCTGGGATTTTCATTAATGGACTCACCTATGGTGAAGAAACATTGTAGTTGTTTGTGGGTTGTACAAATACTGAGTTTAATTGTTTGACAATTCGGTCCAAAATTTAAGTTTAAACTGCCCCATTCTCTCCCCACAGATCTGTATCAGTCCCCACACTGTGGGACAGCTGACGCAAGACTCTCATTGACATGGAACAGCAGCAATTCCCTGAGAAAGTGTCGCTAAGTTCAGAGCTCGCACAGATGCAGATGTCCCTTACCCAATGGTCACAGAAAAATAGACACCAGTTTGGATTTGGTGCTGAAGCAGGCACTCCATTCATGTCAGAGATCAAGGTACATATGAAGTATTTTTTTAATGCATTACAGAATAAGTCAGAATGCATCTTCCATAGATCCTGCAGTCTTGATTTTCTGCAAGATAATGGCCAAATCCTCAGACATACTTAAATCAGGGTTTGGGATGGCAGGAGGGGAAGTGGAGGGGGGGGTGAGAGTTGGAGGAAAGGGATTGCAGACAACAGAAGTCCTGCCCATTAAACAGCTGAGTAAAACCTTCACAGTTATCTAAGGGATTTCAGCTGTCAAACCTATCAAATTCAACTCTACAGCTGGAGCAAGCAAGAATTTTAGAGCACCTGCACATTGTGCTTGTGCAAATGACAAAAAAAACTTCCTCTCTTCATCTCATCTCAGATGTCGAATATTTCTGGGTGTCTTCAACATTCAGAAATATAAAAAATGTGAAAAAAACCCAATAAATTTCAACACTTCTTAAAAATAAAGAAAAAGCAATCCAAAACAGTAAAAACATAAAATATACAATTTAATTGAACTCAGAGCATTTAAAAAGAGGATATTACTTCATATGTACCTTGGTCTCTGACATGAATGGAGTGCCTGCTTCTGCACCAAATCCAAACTGGTGTCTAATTTTCTGTGACCATTGGGTAAGGGACTTCTGTATCTGTGCGAGCTCTGAACTTAGCAACACTTTCTCAGAGAATTGCTGCTGTTCCATGTCAATATTTTTTTTATATGGGGTCTATTCATTTTTTTCTCAAACATTACCAGGAAAAGAAGAACGAGAGTAAAAGAAAATGAAGAAATAATAAGTGGAGGCCCACAGGAGACATAAGATGGTGGAATTATAATCCAAACACAATCTGGTGGAGGAGCTCAGTTGGTTGGGCAGCATCATGGGAGAAAAATAAGTGCAAGTCAGAGCACAGGCACGGACCAGAAATTCTGAACTGTTAACCCCAACCTAAATTTTAACTCTATAAAAACTGTTGCAAAGGTCATTCAATTAGTATTCAATTTTATTTTTAAATATACTTTTGTTATTGTAGTTCCACCGGCACTGTACCATTTATGAGGTGGAATGATTAATAGCACAATCCCAAGAGCAGTATAGCAATACTCCTCTAAAGCTATATTTCCCAGTTTTTGCTTCTAATATTGAGATTGTGTGCTGACACTAATGGCATTGTGTAAAATATGCTGCTTTGTTTGCAGTGCCACTGGTTATATTCACATCATGTATTATTGGACTATTTGTCAATAGTACATAGCTAAACACAACTTAATGCCTGGATTGCAACCCAACATAGCTCTGGCTATGAGAATTTCTGTGCACTTAATTCGTAATCGGGTAGGCAGAAGGGCATACGACAAGATATTCTTTTCAGATCCAGACTTTGTGGGGTTCAATGATAAATATTTTCTCAGCTTGTGTTGACTGGATTTATAAATGGCTTAAAACTTCACCTCTTCTCCATTCCTCTTTAAATGTCCCAGCCCTCACAACATGATTCACACAATGCCTTCCAAAACAAGCCTGAGTGCTGCATTCAGTCCTGCTGCATAATGACACCACATGGTATTTGTAAATCAGGCTCCAGGCTGCAGGGTAACATTTACGACAGATATTTCAAACTTATGAGGAGACAGAATACATACATTAAAAAAGTGATAACCAATGTAATTGTGCAAGTTTTAAAATTGTCCTATTGTTTTCAACAAAAGGAATGTCTTTTTAAATGCTAATGGATGACCTTTATTATGAATAACAATGGAAGCCATGATCCATATTTTTTGTTGAAATCCCTTTTCGTGTAATTTCCTGCAGCATGAGCTTTTGAAGGTCAAGTAAGGTTACCTTCATTTCAAATTTCCTGGAGTGATACAAGGTCGGGACACTCTCTCAAAACTAGCCATCAGCAGCGGGAGAACAGCTTGTCTCAAATATGAACTGCCCTTGATCTCACTATAATAGGCGACCCTTATACACCCAGTGATCATAACTGAAAACAAACTGTCAGGGTAACATTGGTGCCTTTAGATAGCAAGTGCACAGCCTGCCTCTGGCCCTGCTGTGTCCTTTATTATATAGAAGTCAAAAAGCTTTTAGGATAAGCATGATTGAAAGATGGATGATGCAATCTGGTCAAAAAGCAGGTGGTTTGAATTGTCCTTCACTAACTTGGGAAGAACTATATCCATAAAAGTAACGAAAGCATCACTGAAGGGGCTTTTTGCATTTTGTTTCTGCATCCGTTGTGGCCCAAGTATGTTTACAAGGCATGATAGAGGTGGATCTTTTTCAATATTGCCTGGAACCAATAATGCGCACTCTATGATAGTAGGAAATTGATTTAAGAGAGTTTACAGTATTGTGAATGCTTCTTACACAAAAGGAGCAACAAAGAGTAGGTTCAAACAAAATAGATATTAGAAACTCACTTGTCAGCTCAGCTGATATTTCATTTAGGAGGTTAGGGGAGCAAGTATCTCCATCGACCACCGAACCACGATAC